>NW_008825150.1:4703065-4790716 GCF_000699105.1 Pygoscelis adeliae
AGCAGATCAACACTCCCGCCCAACTGGGGTGTCATCTAAACTTATTGAGGGTGCACTCAATCCCCTCATCCAGATCATTGATAAAGATATTGAACAGAACTGGCCCCAATACTGAGCCCTGGGGAACACAACACACTTATGGAAAAATCAATTTCAGAATGTGGCTTGTAAAAAGAATATGTTAAAGGCAGAAATAAAACAACTTTTTTTAACAGTAGTCTAATTAAAATCCACCAAAGCTGTTGAGCCTGAAATTAAAATTTATCAATAAAGTTTATATGGAAAGAGACATTTCAAGCATTGATAATGAATATAGCAGGTTCTTGTGTTGTACAACCCAGCATGACAACTAAGGTTCTTTTACAGTGGAGAAATTTCCAGGTAGTCTAGAGTCAGCATAGCTATTTCATATCATTTCCAGGCTCAAAGTTGAATATTCATCAAAGGTTTTAGTTAGGGAGTGTGTTGTGGTGGGAATAGCCAGAGGCTATCTTCCATTAATGTCTTTTTTGAAATATTTGTGAGCACAAAAAACCCAAACGTTCACATTATTATTGCCAATATTCTTTTTGATGAAATCTGTGTTAGTCTCAGTAGCAGTAAAGTACAAAAACAGGTGAACAGATGAAAACAGTAGTATTAATTCCTGCTTCAGTACCCAAATTATTTTGGTACTGAAGTCCTTAGCTGAAATTTTTTTTATCAAAGCAACAAAGAATCCTCGGAACTAAAGAACTAAAGAACTAAAGAAATCCCACATTTAAAGTTAAGAATGTGCTGAAAGAATAATAATTTTATCCTTGAACCAAAATCAAGAATATATTGAATCAAGACTTAAATGCTGTAGATCTAAAACCTGAAATACTAGAGAAGCTGGAAAAAAATCTCATTTATTTTGAAGATAGAAAGACACTGAAGTAAAGTAAGATCTTAGCTAGCAGAAGTTTTCCAAATGAAATGAATATGTGAGAGATGATGTAAGAAGCATGAGTAGCTGAATTGAAAACCTGTAGAATAAACAGCAGCTTATAACACAGTTTTGGGCTTCAAAGAATCATGCTGAAGAAAGGAGGCAAATTTCAAATCTGTTCAAAAGAGGTAACATTTAGGCAACTTTCTAGGGTGGTTCCTCAGCCACAGCTCCTCCTCTTATTTTCCTAGTTTTGCTGATTTTCAACAACAGTAAACACCTGCCAAAATCAACCTGAAATTTATTTTGGACACAAAATATAAGATTACCAACTGAGTTAGAAAAACAAACCTGACAAAATGCTTTTAAAATTTCAAGAACCATGGTATTTTGGATTCTATCCATATGAAATACTGCTCTTTTTCAAATATGTAAGAGCATTTACTGGTATTAAACAGCTCTGGGAATTGTCACTGTCATGAAAGAGATTAGTGTCTTTTGCTCTCGTTATGGTATTTTCAACTTCTGAACCAGCCTGTGACTAAATTTTTATAATGAAAAACATTTGCAGTACTAATGATGACCTCATTTGTCTCTTAAATGCTAAATGAACTTTAAACTTATGAATCTAAAAATTATTCTGTAGAAACAAAAATCTGATCATTAATTCACAGAAATAGAAAATATTAGACTTACTAGTATCCAAGTAAAACACTGTCTGTGGAACAGAAAATGAACAGGTGATAACACTGTTTGCATCTCTCTTTTCCTTTTAATCTTGCTAGATTCATTCCAGCAGGTTTATTTTCAGTCACATTAATAAAATCCAAAGGAATAGTCTCTCCCAAAGTTTTATTTACTCTAGAGAAAGCACTACTGTCTGTTATTCCAAAACTGGAGTTTTGTAACTAGATTGATGTGAACATCTGTTTTACCAGGTAAAATGAGGTGGGTTTGAATATTAAATACCCTTTTCTGCATGCTTGGCATGTCTTAGTCATTATTATAAACAACTGCATTTCAGAAATCAGGACATTGAGGAAGGAAGAATCAGTTCCCTGAAAGAATAACTTTATTCTAAGTATGAAAGTTCTAGTCATTCTGTTGACTCTTAGTGAACATGTCTCTGTGTGCATGCGTTTTTGAGTAGTGTGAATGGGCACGATGGGTACAAACTGAAACACAGGTGTCATCTGAATATCAGCAAACACTTTTTTACTGGGAGGGTGACTGGGCACTGGGACAAGTTGTCCAAGGAGGTTGTGTAGCCTCCCTCCTTGAAGATATTCAAAAGTCGCCTGGACTTGGCCCTAGTGATGCTTTAGGTCCAGCTTTAAGTGGCCCTGCTTGAGCAGGGAGGTTGCACAAGATGACCTTCAGAGGTCTCTTCCAAACACTACCATTCTGTGATTCTGTGTGATTCTGAGTATATCATATGTTTCTGCTTCTATTTTTCCATCCTTACTGGAAAGTCCTATTTGCTCTCCATTTCCACAATGCTTCAAAAAGAGTGGGTAACTAATAATTGATTACAGCAATTCTCGTTAAGCTATAATACAAGATGAAGAGATAAATTACTCCCGACACAATTATGTGTCACCATTTTCAATATCCTCATCTGTAGTGAAAACTCTTAAGATTGAGTGAAAAATTGGATAATTCTCATTAATATCTATTTTGGCTGTAAATCAAAAATAAAACCTGTTTTGGTTTGGTTTGGGTTTCAAATAATGTTCATAGGTACGACAGTAAAATATGAGCAGTGCAGACACAGTTGTATCTGTCTCATTTCATGTTTCTCTAAAGCTATGTTTTGAAAAATGTTTCAAAAGTTCAGTCCAAGCGAAAAGTACTTTTCAAAATTCTAGTACTTATTTTAATATTTTGCATTGGAAATCCTATGAAAGTAATCTGGACTGATTTGGAAAACCAGCCAAGACCTGATTCTAAGGTTTTTCTGTTTTCCAGGTGACAACTTTAATTTTTACCTTAGTAGTTACTGAGTTTTGACTAATACTAATCAATCTCAATATATTTTTCTAAAAATAAAAAAAAAGTTTTCATTTTAAGCCAATCCAGACCTATCCTTATCTAAAACTTTAATGAGAATGGAAAGAAGGCCTCATTTCCATTCAATTTAGCTTTAACTGATGTTCATTGATCAGATCCTGTCCTGAACGGTTTTTATGATAATAAGAACAGTGGGGAGTTATTGACGTTGTTTTCCACGTACACGTGGAGTACTATAACGATGGACTCAGCCTATACACTAATGTGAACAATCTGAAGCTACTTTAAATTAAATCAGTAAACCAGAAAAATAATTCATCTCAGTTTCTAAGTGATTAGTTCCAATTCTGCTGTCAGTGGATGAAGATATACTTCATTACACGAGCACTAGCTAATTGACAACATTTTCTGAGCATTCTCAAAGACAAGTCAAAATCTGACTGCTCATAAAGTCTGAAGTTTCTCCTGTATAGGGAATATGTCTCCCTGGGTTGTGTTTGAGATATGTTAGCAGAAAATGATTGGGATATTTTAAGACTTCCATTGTGTATTACTACTTCATTAGAGTTAGAGACATTGCAGAATTGCCCCTGAGTCAAAACTAATGACCAAATTTTCACTTCTATACCTTATTTCTCTTCAATAGCACTCTTCTGGCCAGTGTTTGTACTCCAGGGCAAACCCAGCTGTACTTGCTCCTAAATGTTAATATGATATTGTCCTGTGACTGACTTAAACCATGCCAGACGGGATGCTTGCCTAGGAACATTCCCAGGGTCCTGTCTTAGGAGAGACCCTGGATCATTTCTTGAAAGGCCATGATGTATGTCTCTGTCATAAGGCAGGCAGGGCTTTTTTCTCTCAGAAGGCTCTTGTCATTCATATTTCACCAGTTACAGAGAAAAGGGTTTGAGGGAAAAAGCATCGCCATTCACATGTTCCTTCAACAAATTTAGGATCAGTTACATGTGGGTTTTTCAGGAAAATATAAAATATTTATTGTGAAATGCTTTCTTTCCCCATGGAAAAAACATTCTTTCAGGTTATCAGTTCATACCTTTTCACATCAATTTCAGAACTGAATGTGCTGTTATTTGTAATGACACTAGCACCTGAAAAAAGCATAGATAAGCACACTTAGATAATTTGCACACTTTCCTTGAGATCTGAAACATTATTTTTGTTTAATATAATATTTTAAAGGATTTCACATGCATACCAGATACTTTGAAAGTTCATATCTATAAATGCAATTTCTGTGGAATGTAATTAAACAGAACAAGGCAGAAGTCCACTGTATAGAGCAAGAGAAGACTTTTTGGGCACAAATGGGAAGTAAACAGCAATAGGATCATAAGTTTGGCTTAGTTCTGTGGCAACAGGCTCGATCTTACTGAGATTCAATGAGTTAGTGGTAAATACGAGATCAGTTGTAACCTTAGAAACCAAGGTAAAAAAAGAGACTGGAGCAAGTGAGAACCCTTCTAAAGGCAGGGGAAGATAGTGGCATCTTTGTAACGTAACAACTGAACTGATCTTCACTGTTAGAAGTTCTTCCCTCTAGCATTAATTGAGTCTCCTAGCTGAACATCTTATTTAGGCACTGATTCCCGTGCACCAGACCAAACAGCTGCATCAATTTAAGGCATAAACCCCTCATCTTTCTGCTTTGTTTTTCTGCCAGAAGTTATGTAATGGGACTGGGGTAATAGAAGTAAATGTGTTTATGCTTCAGTACAGATTAATTGGTACAACCCTGCCACTTCTAGCTTCAGAGGTGCAAACATACATTTCTTCTGTCACCCCATTTGAGATTGTCCAGCAAAGTGGTAAGGTAAAAACTATCTTAAACCACCACAGCTAGATTTGCCAAAGGTTTCGGTTCTATCATTTTTAGTGACTCATATAAGTCCCTTTATTGTTAATCCATTTTTGAATGTTCCACTTTTTGTATTGTTTCTCTCAATACATAAGACATCAGTCCTGATTGCAGTTTTCACCAAAAGGATCCAATGACAGCACAACTCATGAGAAAGGAAATTTCTGATATAATTTATGCAGAGCTGTTCTCTCTGATATTACAGTCAGAAAATTAATAAAAACTCACTTAGTTTGTATAACCTTGCAAACTCATTAGGCGCTTTATGACAACCAGGACAAAGTAGTGATGTTTGTATCCTCTATTTTTTCCTCTCATTCAGCTACCAAGAACTTAACTTCCAAAAGCAAATGACTACCTAGCCCCTCTCAGTTAAAAGTGAAGAGGTACACCAGGAATTTGCAGAGGAAAGAAAACAAACTGAACCTGGTGAGCTGTTGTCTCCAAGTCTTAAGTTTTATTATTTCATTCTCAGAATATCTACATTTTCATAAACAAGATTAATGATATATTCAGGGCCTTGTTGCCACAGATCTAAAGCACTTGGACAAAATGAAACACATCGAGCCAGGTCCTAACCAGTGTTTCAACGAAGCAACAACAGCTCATGCCAGCTCAACATGTAATATTTCCTTTGGATGTTTTTAGGCATAATTTACAAATTCATTTGGATATCTAGTGATTTTCTGCCCTCAAAGTGCAGCTAAACTAGCCTATTAATATCAGAAGATCAGGAAAAAAAAAAATTTCAAAACTGTGTTCAAACCTGCTCCTGAATGAGACGCTCAGAACAACTGAATGTGAACTTATATGTTCTCCTGCTTCCTTTATATGAAATTGCTTAGAAACAGAACACAGTTGAAACAAACACTTCAGTAAGCTCCTTGAAATGACCCAAAGCCAGACATTTTTTTTTTTTTGCTAAGGGGCTGCAAATACTTGGGTCATATTACAGTTGATAGCAGTTTGTTTTGTTTGTCTGCCATAGCTGCAGATGACAGAGATCCAAAACCCATTGACTTGAATAGACTTTGGATTGACTGTGGGGAAAGGATTTCCACTGTAGATAGGAATGCTAAAAACATAATTATTTAAGGCTCCAGTTTCAGAAAAATGATTCCAGCCTCTCTCTCTGTGTCTTGCACACACACATTTGCTTAGGATCAAATTCTCTCTCCTTTGTTCATGTTAGATAAAATCTCTGAAGCCATTCAAAGAGCAAGGTGCAATCCAATGTGAATAAAGCTTTAAATACTTGCCTAAAGGTGGGAATTTTTCCTTCAGGCCCTGTTGAAAAGCTATCAGGCACACCCCCAAATGAGGTCAGCAGATTCCCAGGTGTTTTTGCATATAACATTGTCACAAAAAAACCACTTGCATTAAAGTCACATTAGGTTGCAAAGTCAGGTACTCCATGGCTAGGGTATGCCAGAACTGGAGTTGCCCTTTCTTCGCCAGATAGAAACAACCTAGCCTCAGGCTGGCTGTGCTTTTCCAGGACTATAACTCACAGACGCAGAGTGACTGGTCCAGACAGCATTCACCAACACATGCATGTCTCAGACTTCCTCAGAACAGCTGAAAACAGGATTGATTCCGTTACCAAGAAAAGAGGACCGAGGCACAGCAGCCAAGTAGCTTGCTGCTATCAATCATTTATTTTCAACTTTCAAAAGAAAAGAAATAATTTAAGAGGGCCAGGGGTGCACGAGAGGATGACAGCAATGGGGAGAGAGAGAGGAAGAGGGAGAAAGGAAAGGGAGCTCTGACTCAGTCAGTGAATCACTTTTTTTTTTTCTCTGAACAAAAGTTCAGATTTACCATGAACAACTGAAGATCTTCTGAACTGATAGCTTAAGTATCCCAAGGAGACAAACAGTAATTTTCAGTTTCATCTTTTTTTTTTTTTTGTGATTATCCAAACAAGTAATAGTTATGGGATTCATTAAATCCAAAAATTTCTATGTTAACCAGATACTAATCTATCAAGTTAGTACATAAATTAACTTGGAACGGGAAAAAAGGAAGAAATTAGATAATTTTTGCAAACAGAAAGATGAAATTTCATGCTGAACACAATGAATCAATTTCCAAAATTACCTTAGGTAACACAGAAATTGAAGGCACACAAAGTGACTGAAACCCCTACAAGGTTACTTGGTGCATCCATCAGGACTTGCTGGGGATTCTGGAGACTTAGGTGCTCTTCCTGGCTCTGTCAGTGGCCCACTGGATTAATATGGACTAGCCACTTCTACTTCTGTCAGTTTACTAATGCCTTTTTGATTCATTTTAGGGTTGATGGCAGGGAAACATTATATGAGTTATGTTTCACTCAATACTTTAAAATATCTGCTCCCTAAAAAAAGCAATAGATGGAAAGAATGTTGTTTTAATGTACACGAGATGTTATTAGGACAGGTGATACATGACAGTCACTGGAGCAGGCAGGCAGAGGAAACCAGAGGCTGAAATCCATCTCATAAAGACACCTAGATTTAAATGTTAACGTGTGAGTGAGGTAAATAAAGATCTAGTAAATGGAATCTGGAAAGCTATTTGGGATGAGACCCATGCATAGAATCATAGAATCATAGAACAGTTTGGGTTGGAAGGGACCTCTAAAGCTCATCTAGTCCAACCCCCCTGTCGTGGGCAGCGACATCTTCAACTAGATCCGGTTGCTCAGAGCCCCCTCCAACCTGACCTGGAATGTTTCCAGGCATGGGGCAGCCACCACCTCTCTGGGCAACCTGTGCCAGTGTTTCACCACCCTCAGCCGAAAAAATTTCTTCCTTATATCTAGTCTAAATCTACCCCCCTTTAGTTTAAAGCCATTACCCCTTGTCCTGTCGCAACAGGCCCTGCTAAAAAGTTTGCCGCCATCTTGTTTATAAGCCCCCTTTAAGTACTGATAGTTTCCTCTCTTCTCTCCCCATCCCCAAAATCTGAAGCCTCTTCTCCATGACATCTCACCTCAGGATTAATTTCTGTACCAAGAGCAAATCTGGGGAGAAAGATCTCACACGGTTGTCATTTCTCTTTTAAATTCTTTAAGTAACTCGCTGGAAAAGCTCCTGTGCACCAAACTGCTTGCATAATGTCATATCCATAGCAGAGAAGGTCCTCAGAGTAGGTTGGCAATATTAAATAAAAGAAATTATACTCCTATAAAGAATTTTATGTTCAAAGTACGCATGTGCAAAATGAACTGCCAGTGTTGCTGACTCTTGTGAATTTACTTCAAGTTTTTGCAAGATTAGGTATTTTTCTTCAAGACCCAGCTCCTGGAGGGGATGACTGTGGGACAAAATATCGGGGGTTTTCCTCTTCTACTACTTTCTTTCGATATTTTTTTTCTGCCTTTCCTGACATATGCAAGAGTCTCATAGAAACGAATGCTCTGGAAGCAGTGACTGGTATTTAACCACATAGCATTAATCTTCTAATCACTCTGCCTGACTTTCCATTAGGTGGAGAAAGAAAAGGGTCTTCTCTCTGCCATTATAATATAGTTTGTCCCTTTAGATTTATTAATCTGAGAATATTACAAATGTGTTTGCTAAATCATAATAGTGTGAACTATTAACAATATGCAATAAGAATGTAAATACATACATTTTAAAATCTATGGTTCCTATTCTCTCCTATTATAAATCCTGACAAGTAATAATTACATACAACCCCAAGAAATGAAGCTAACCATAATTATCTTACAAATAGAAAACGGGCATTAGAAGTGTCATGTTGGGTCTGTATCAATGTTGTATTTAATTAAGCAGAAGATTATGCATAATCCAGTAAAATGGTCTCTTGTTTGCTCTAATAACCAACGGAAATGAAGTTCACCAATACTAACAAGTGTTCACGGAAGTAAGGAATACACTTCTGTACAATTCTGTACTTTCAGAGTTGCCTTAGGAAGGGATTATCACAGCAAATTAAGGGGCTTACACAGCCAGGTGAATGTGCATTCAAAATATAAATTCTTTAGGCAGTCTTGGAAATCTCGGCCTTTTACTATACTTGCCCCAATCCCTTGGTACTGTGTCAAAAAAAAAAAAAGTCCTTGCTGCTGGCCATTTGCCATGTAAATTGAACATAGATTCCTGAGCAGACACTTTCAGTTTACAGCTGCTATTGCTCCTCTGTGTGTATATTACCTCTATATGGTCTCGAACCTGATGTTCTCCCACAGTGGGCAGCTCTTCATTCTCCCAGTCCCCGTCTTTGCCTTCTGCTGCTTGGGTGGTAAGGCTTGAGCACTTGCTGGTGAAGACTGAGGCAAAAAAGTCATTGAGTACCTCTGCCTTCTCCATACCCTGGGTAACCGGGTCTCCTATTTTGTTCCGGAGAGGGCCCAAATTTTCCCTTGTCTTCCTTTTATCCCCAATGTACCTAGAATCTTTTCTTGTTGCCCTTGACATCCCTGGCCAGATTTAATTCTATCAGGGATTTAACTTTCCTAACCTGATCCCTGGCTGCTTGGACAATTTCTCCGTATTCCTCCCAGGTTACCTGTCCTTGCTTTCACCCTCTGTAGGCTTCCTTTTTGTGTTTGAGTTTGTCCAGGAGCTCCTTGTTCATCCATGCAGGCCTCCTGGTGTTTTTGCCTGACTTCCTCATAGACATAGGGAAGCAGTGCTATTGGATGTGGTAGCCCACCTTGCCTCCAGCTGCCAGAAGAATATGGATGTCCCAGAAGTACTGCATTATATCTGCCAGCTGCATGCAATGGACTGAGTTACAACATTAGATGTCCATGTTGAGTCAACTGAATCTTGCCCCAAATAAGTGTTTACTTTGAAGATATTAATTTTAGGATTAGCTGAATAACCCCTCGGTGTCACTGACTACACTGTATAAGGACTCAGTACAGTTGCCCTTATATTGGGGTGTTTAGTGCCATTTAAGATGCCTTCAGGTGTCCCACCTGGACTCCAGCTGATGGTCCAGAAAGGCACAGTGTTTCCACAGGTCCTATGTCTTACCTGTCTCATCCATGTGTGCATTTGGGGTACCCTAGGGCAGCCGTCCCAAAAGGCACTAGAAGCTTGTGTTAGGTAAATAAATGCCAGTGACTGTAATGGGAGTTGAGATGCTTATCTCAGATGTAGACACTAACATTTAGATGCCTCAGGCTATGAGTTGGGTCTTATTTTCCAAACCCCAGTAGGATTAAACTTAGGACAGGTGTCAAGTTTCTCTGCACAGGCATCGAGGCAGCTCTGTGAAAGCACAGCAGTGGAATATGTGGCACCTGCAGCATTTGTGACTGAAAATCAAAATATCCAGCATGTGGTGAGCACCGAAGTTAAAAAGCAATAGAGCTGTAGTTTCTAGAATTAAATTTGTGTCTGTAAATTTTACCTAGATGCTCAACTTGGCATCAAAGCAATTTTTGAAGTCTGATTCTAATTCACTCATGAGCTAATGACCATTATTCTCTCTATTAGGACGTGTTAGCAATTTAAATTTAGTTTTAAGTAACTAAGGTGGGAACAGGTGTCAAAATTTCACAGTTTACATACTTCAGTTCATAGATATTTTCTGTCATTTTAGACTGCTAAGATTTATTTCTATTCAGAACTCTTCGTGAAAACTTTCTTCTGAAATATAAATTTCCTGCAGTCCTTTTTTTTCCTATTTCTGAATCTTTATAAAAATGTATGCTACAAGTGTACTCCCATTCTTATTACCTCTTTCAGTAAAATAAAGAAAATGTATTGAGATAACTTTATAAAACTTGTGTTCTTATTCTATACATTATTTTGTGAAATAGCACACTGTTTGAAACCAAAGCTGGGTGATTAAAAGCCAATGTATCGGCTGCACCTTGATGATAGTTAATATTACAAAGACACATGCTTTCAGTACTATGGACTACATGTGAATTAAGCATCTGCCTAGTATTATAACATCAATATAAAAAAACTATTAGAGCATCAACTTATCATCTTGCAAATCTGGGCAACTCATTCTGTCTCTGGGGACTTTCAGATATTAGACTGATGCAATACTTGTTCTTAGCCAAGTAAACTCTGTGCTACTTTCTTTGTTTCATTATGTATAAATACGTACATGCATTGTTTATAGACTGTCTATACTAAGCAAGGCCAGGTCTGATTCACAGCTGTGAAATTAATGATGCTCTATATACAGGGGATTTCAGGGAAAATTGTTTTATATCAGTACTCTGACTCTTCACAGTGTTCCTTTTCTTGCATTACAAAGCTTTAAGGCCAGGCAGCACAACTGGTAAATTAAATCTACAATTATGTAACAGGCTCAAAGAACAGAAGATTAAAGGTACAAACAAACAAAAGAGCACAATAACTTAAAACATATATTGAAACATAAACGTACAGCCTTCAAAGCATAAGTCAACAGCTTAATGCATTAACCGTTTGGCATAAGAAAGATATTTACCCTATAAACTGTTCCTTCAGCAATCTCCTCTGATGCAGATAGCAATGCACAACAACGGAAAGTTGGCTGTCCTGCCTGAATGTGCAGGTGACAGGAGCTCAAATGGAAAAAGATCAGTGGGTGCCTCTCAAAGTGTGAATCCAAATTAGTTTGTGAACAGCTTCCATGCATCATAACAGCAGCAAATGCTTCTTGCTGGTTCATAGCCTGAACTGCCATTCATAGAGTTGTGCCATTGGTGATTTTCTAAAATTTTTCTTTCTTTTACAATCAGGGAAATAAAACCTCAGGGTTCTGAACACGATGACAATTTTTTAGTAAAGTAACATCTGTATCTTTCAAATATGGAATAAGTTTTGCTTCCAAATATGTTGTGTGGGATCGTTGAAAGGAAATCAACAATCAACAAGGACTCCTATGCAGTAGGATTCATTGCTAGTGCCTTATAATACTATAGAAAATGCAATGCCACAGGACCTATGGGACTGATGTTCCCCTGGAACAGAAGCTATGGACCAAGCAGGATCCCCAATAGCACTGAAAATGACACTAAACAGTGAAGACAACTGAGTCCTGCACATTGGTTCTTCATTTTTTCCAGAGAGATCTCGAGAGACCTCTCCAGATGTAGAAGTGTTGGATGGCAGAGTCTCCGGCAACTTGTGCAAAATACATTCTCCCTTCACTCTTCTTTTTAACCCTTCCACTAAAGAAAAACTTGTTCAGAGGTGCTCTGGATTGGGGGCTCTGCTCCAGTAACAATCCTAAGCAAGACAAGAGAATAAGATCGGGAGCTTCAGAGAAGATCCAATCAGCCTGCATTAGACACTTAGCAGGCTGACCCAGACTTAATAAAAATAGCCAATGGATGGAGTCAGATGCCTCTGAACAATAATTCTGAAAGTCTGTATACTGACCAAAGATCTCATATTCGCAGGACTTTTATGTCCCTCTGCTTGAGATCCACATCCTAGGTCTCTCTCCAGAGCCAGGTGGTTAGCAACTTTCTAAGAAATCCTGGGAAGAGATCCAGCAGCTCCCTCTAAAACAGCTTGCACCAGCAAGACTGGTCATTCCTCTCCCTAACCACTAATTACAGAGTAAAGTTTCCTCCTGTTTTCTCTGATTCCAACACCTTTATTTTTGAACCCAGCTCCAGTGTATGAAGGGGAGATTACCAGCACGTGGGATCCCCTCTAGGCCTTCATTACAGTACTGTCTTTTACTGAGAACAGACTGGGCATAGAAAGACTGGTGGGAATGGTCTGACCCACAAAGTATTATGTGAAACGCAGAAAATCACTCCACTAACAACTATGTTTAAGAAAAAGCAAAAATTTGGCACCTAAGCCCAGAATAGGGTTTCAAGCACTAAACTGTAGTTTCATAGGCATTCTTAACTGCAGCCTGGAGATGTACACCAAAAGACTTTGGTGCAAGAATCTCAAACAAACTGCTGTCTTTGGCATTTCCTATTAACTGTCTTAGTGTTGTTGAGCCAGTTTCAGAGCCTATCTCCAACTGAGTACAGAGGACACAGAGCAGAAATCTAACTCCGCATTGTGAATTCTGCCCCCATGTTTATGGTACTTGAATTATACGCAGTGCAGTGCTAAGTTGAATCAACCCCTAACTCTTACCTGAAATTCAAGTGAACCAAAGAAAAAAGAATTTTTTGACTCATTGAGCATTGGACTTCAGCAACTCTAAACATTTTTGAGAATTAAACTTTTTATGTTATTTCTCTGTTTAACACTTTTTTACAGGAAGATCTAGATTTATGGTTGCAAAATAGTAGAGTGGAAAGGATTTTAAAAAGAAGAGTAAATGACGAAGTTAAGAGTTGAAATTTGTAGAATTCATTGTTCTTCCTGAAGGCATAGGCCCACATAAGGAACAAGAGATCATTAAAGTTAATATTTTTCCATTCCATCCATCCATACTAATTTTAGGACTTTACTGCTTCAGACTTTTGAAGCCAATCTGTACTGAAATCATGATGTGCCATACAAAATAGAAATTAGAACATGCTTATTTTTTTGGCTCATGACAGTTAAGTAGGTGAAATCATCCTGTTTTAATTACAAAGCAACTCCCCCCAAATACGTTTCTTATGTTTAATGTTTTTCCCCTAATAAAATGCAAAGGATTATTACTATATAGAAAAACTTATGTCATTTCTTAACAAAGAAGAAATATATTTCCCTTCCACCATGTGTCTAAATATTGTTCACTTTTCTCGTTCAAACAATGCCACTGAGTCAAAAAAAGCTTTTGCATAAAGCAGGATTTGATCTTATGTAGGTTCATCTTGAAGAAGACATTTAGGGAAAATGAGTAATATGCTGAGAGATGTTAGTCTGAAGTCACAGGACAGGAAAAGTGGGTTGTAGCAGTCTTCTTCGTGGTAAAAGTACATTTCATTTTACTTAGTAACAGTAAGACGAGCTACTCAGAACCAGGTTATGCTCTCCATTGCACTGGAAATATCCCTACAAACTGAAGAACTATCCCACATCCTACATGTCAAGTATTCATTACATGTTTTTGATTTACACCTTTAAGTGCCAACTGATATAAAAGACATTATGTCAAACATTTCTCATAACTCTTGTAAAATCTTGTATCTTGAAAGTACCATTTCTTGGGCTCAGAAAACACATAATTCGACTTAGAAGTGCTGACTTCTCCTGCAAACACAAATGTCATGGGCATTCATTCAGAAGGACAGCTGTCAGAGAAGGAGTTATGTTCTTTTCTTTATGTCTATCTTGGTGCCAGATCATACATTCAGAGGCAAGAGACTTGGATTCAAAGATCCTTAAAAGTGAACTCTACTAGATATTTTCTTTCAAGAAGAGGGCCCCAACTACCAAACTCTTCAGATGTTGCCTGCTCTTCCTTGTGGAGCTTTTAAAATAAATTCTGTCTGGAGCTGGAGCAAAGAAACTTACTTTTCCCAGTCTATGAGGACACTGTTCACCTATGAAGAGTCTCTATTCCTACAATTGTTTCTGTGTTTTACATGATTCCTCCTTGTATGATAAGCATAAACAGCCCTGGAGAAGGAAGTAAAATTTGCAATCCTTTGCTGATGTCCAGAGTGGGAAATCATATTCCTTTCTCCACATTTAATAAATTATTGAAGATTTCCCTGAAAAATAGAAGGCAAGATGTTGACCCTTTCAGTAGTAGGAAAAACACTGAACTAACATTTCATATGACCTGAAACAATGCTTCAACTATTGTTTTGTTGATGACTCTTAATGATAGAATCATAGAATCATTTAGGTTGGAAAAGACCCTTAAGATCATCTAGACCAACCATTAATGTTTGTATTGATTTGTTTTGAAAGGGATAGTTTCAGGAGTTTTCCAAGCTGTGAATCCTAATCTTAAATATGGTGAAACATATGAGCGTCTGTAATACAAAATCTCTCTTTTCCTCAAATATGTTATTAACAGATGTCTACCTCCCGCACACTCTGTAAACAGTTTACAGGTGGCAAGGAAATTGTTTTAAAACACTATAACAAAAACTCAGAGTAAGCATTTACTACCTACCCAAAGAGACCTTAAAAGATCCCCAGAAAGTCATCACTGAAGAATAACACAGGGTATTAGAAACAGAAGGGCATTCTTCAAGAAGTGGAAAATGCTTTCAAGCAAGAGAAGTGGAATTAAGCATAAACTCTGGTAAGTCTAGAATAAGGTAGGCCAAGAATCACTTTGTTGAATAATTACATGAGGGATAAAAACTACAAATAAAACTTCTTTAAACATATCAAAAGCAGGAAGCATGCCAGTTTGTCTTCAGGTTTAATAGATGATATAAAAGGTATAAAAGAATTTCTCCAACGAGATGCAGTCATAGCAGAAATACTAAGTGAATTATTTGCTTTGGTGTTCACTATAGAGGAACGTAGGTAAGCTCTGACACTGAGCCTTTCCTTATGGCAGACAAATCCAAGGAAATAACTCAAACTGAAGTGTGCTTAGAAGAGTTTTAGAGTTCTGATGAGTTTTTTATCATTGATAACACGAAGAAAGCAAAATAGTTTTCCCTTGAAAATTCAAAATCAGATTATATTTGAGATTGTCAAATTTGTTTGAGCAATATTCCAAATTGCTCAAATCAGCTCGGATGCTGAAAGACTGAAGGTGCTGAATGAAACTGTGTTTTCAAAGAATCTGTCAGGACAAATCCAGGAAACTACACACTAGTAAGCCTCTTTTGTCCTGGACCAAACAACTGAACTGCATAACGAACAACATGGATAAATATGATGTAATAGGGAATACTCAACAGGAGTTTTGCTGGGAGAAATTGTGCTTCACTGCAGACTGTTTGAGTGAAACAAGGATTACAGGTAAGATACCTAATATATTACACCTGGATTTTCAAAGAACTTTCAAAAAGTTCCTCATCAAAGTTCTTAACCTAACAGGAAAGCTCCCCTCACAGATTAAGGGTCACTTAAAACCTGGGAAACAAATAATGAGAACAAATAATGTGAAATGTTACTAGTGGTAACCCATGAAGATCTGCACTTCAATGCATGTGGCTGAACATAAATGGCCTGAGGTGAAGAGGAACACACAAACTTTGTTGATATGCATCTTTTCAAAGCAGTCATGCCAGAAACTGACTTTAGAGAGTTGAAGATATCATGTGATACTGGATGATTAGCTATTAAAAGGTCAAATGAAAATTAAGTGTTGATAAATACAAAATAGTTAAAAGAAAATCTAGTTACTCATATGTCATGGTAGACTTTAAACAAACTGCACTCAATGAGGAAAGGGATCTTTGGATCATTGTTATTACTCTGGAATCACCAGTTCAGTGATCATCAGCAATCAGAGGAAAATAGGATGCTGGTAAAGACAGAATAAGAAACCTTGTACCACTGTAGAAATCTGTGGCAAACACAGGCCTTCCATCCTATGTAAAGTACTCCTCACCATCCCCCTCTCCAAATAAATACAGTAAAACTTGTAAAGGTATAGAGAGCTGTGACAAGGATGATGAGAGGTAAGGAATGCTTTCCATATGAGAAGATTTTAAATAGACTAGAACTCTTCTCAGAAAAAGAAGGAACAGAGAGTGATTTGATAGGTTGTAAAATCATGAATGGGCTGGAGAAGGTGACTGGGGAATAATCATTCACTGTATTTTATAACACGAGGATGAGAAAGCACCAAGTAGAATTATCAGGCAGTAGGTTTGAAGGAAGTAAAAGGAGTACTTTTTCACACAACACCTCATTATACTGTGGAACTCACTTCCACAGATTAATTCCATTGCCAGAAGTGTAAATGGGTTCAAAAACACATTAAACAAATTAAGGATTGGAAGATCCATCAAAAACTAATAAACCTGATGATGTGGTGCAATCTAAAGACTGAGAAAGCCCCAACCAGAGATGGCTGGAAGTTGCATGGCTGTGCAGTTACCAAAGCATTTGCTGACCACTATCGACAATATGATATTGGCACAGATGAGTTTTAAATGTGACTAAAACCAGATGGTTTTTATATTCTTAACTTTTGTCACAGTTTCCAGTGAGTTCCCATGATCCTGAGCACATTTCCTGAGGTACACTACCCCTGTGTTCAATCTTTAGTGACTATCTTCATCTGAATTAATTTATTTCGGCCTATATGTTGCACATGCACATCCTCATTTGTCTTCGACCCTTGGATTATACCCATGAAGAGAAACTGACATTCATTTTAGGTCAAATCAGTCCAACCAGGACCACATTTCTCCCTCTGGAAGTACATGTCCCTTTCCCCTGACCACCTAGGTTTTTAAATTAGGCATCTTAGTTCCGTGGTAACAGTGGGTAGGACAGATCTGGATAGTAGAGTAGTTTTAGATTCCTTTGGCTTTATTAAAATAAGAAAGGGGGGAAAAAAAGAAAAAGTAAAAAAGAAAAGGGTGAGAAGAAAGATGAGAAGATATCTAGAAACAGAGAGGGAAACTCTGAACACTAAGTTATAAAAGAAGTTGAAGTCATTTCTGATGATTCTTAAAACTTGAACCGGACAACTACATCAAGATGTAGTGTTTTTTAAATGTGTAACACATTTCCACACATGAAAATTTCAGTCTTTAATTTTATTTTTAACCCACCTTTTCCAGCTTCCCATGTTTGAATAATATGAATAAAATACTGAAAATTATTCATCCATTAATGCTTTTCCTTGTCATTGGACTGCAGAGGAATGCTATCAAAGGAAAAATAGTCACAGTCTATAAGGAATTTAACTGAAAGTACAATGAAGATTTTTTCATATTTTGTAGAGAAGACCCAACAATCTAAGCAGAAACTGTAGTGGTCACCACTTTTTCACCATATGCACTGTATTCTATTCCAAATATTATATAGTATCTGTATACAGATCATTTCACAAAAATGATTCAATATGACCAGATCAGAAATAGAAAACAGCAAATAGTACTACTAAACACATAAGAATAAGATAGAAGACATTAACCTGAAGATGCTGTGTTCATTTAAAGAACAGGGGAGATAAGTACAATATCCCGATCAGCAGTATTGCTTTAAATATGGAAACTGAATGCATTCAAAGGATAACAAAGACACTTTACTTGACCGTTCTGGAAAAAGAGATGAAATGCAATAATGTGGTTTAATTAAGGTACAATGTTAGCAAGTAATATAAGACCGTGACCCTTCTAGAGAATAGATCACCATGTTTTCTCTGTTGGTTTGAATCTGTTAGGAATGCCATCAGACCCATCTTTTCCTGTTTGGTCCAGGGACATCACTGCCCTCCTCTTGTACAAGAGTTCAGCAAGGCTTACACTTTTCTCCATATATGGATAAAAGGGATCAGCCAAACAGAGATTTCCTCTATATTATATCTTCTAGCTCATTGGTAGCATTTTCAGGACTCTTCTAATTCCAGCTCCAATTCATCAGGGAACTGGTGAATGACTGATCAATGTTTTAGAAAACGTTAATGTTCTTCACTAAGAGACCTATACTTATGTCATGGTATTGCTGTCAAAGAATGTAAGAGAGGCTTCAGCTTTTGTAGGATGGGCTTTCATACTCACGTCATAGGCAAGTCCAGCCTCATCTGAAACAACTCACTAAGTCATTAAGTCACTCTTATAGACTTTGAGTATTCACACTAATTGACCAATTTACATATGTCTAGGTTCCAGGGCATACAAGAGTCTCTTTTAGGCCCCTGAAGCCAGTTCCCAAAACCTGTCACACTTAAGTCAGGTAATACCTTGAATTACTTCATGTATGGCTATAATTTCAAACTTTGGTGAAAAAACATTTATTTACAGAAAAATGTCCTGATTTTCATAGGTTCTGTACAATAAACCCTTACCGAGGTTTTTTAGATAAAAATTGAAGCCTGAAATGGGCAAGATTTTTTAGGTTCTTCAAAGAGATTAAAATGACCTATGTTTGAAAATATTGGCATACCTTTTTTTTCTTTTTTTTTCTTTTTTTGCAAGGGAGCTTCTGTAAGAGACATTCTGCCTCTACTATGTCAAAGTAAAAAAAAGGTATGCTTTGATAATAGCTTGCCTGTCTTGTTGCTGGGATGCTTTACTTTGTGTTTCAAACAGTTGGAGATTGAGAAAAGGTGTTCCCTTTCAGTACTCAAATTTCATGACACTCTGCTATTTTTTTTCCCATCACATGGGAAATCCCACACAAGGGAGACGATATATATGAGTACAACTTACAGTTACTTTGAGATGACAAATACCATGATGAAACAAAAGAAATTTCCCATTAAAATAAACCACATGTCAGATTTCAGCTCAGATTCAGCCAGCTCTCAGCTAAGGAAATATGCCTTAGCTGTAGATCACGGAGTAAATACATATCTGCTTTACTCAAAGTGGCCCATAAAGAAACAAACAGAAATATGAGCTAGCGCTGACTATGAGAATAAACAGAAAAGCCTTCCAAGAGCAGGCCATCTCATGCTTTTACTAATGTACCCCGAAAGAAAAAGATGCACACATCTCCTTGCCTTAGGCAATGCTTAATTACCTTATATCAAAATAAGCTGTGGAATTCAAGGCCAAACGTAGCCAATGAATGCTGGACCTCATACTGCTCAGGGTATTCCCTGTCACTGGATATAAAAAACATGAAGAACTGAAGCTTGCCACAAGGTCCAGCAAAATATAATTAATTTCCCTTGCCATAGCTAAACAGATTTCTCAAAGACCTCTATTTATCCAATTTAAAATAATAAAAAATAGGTTTGGGGAGTAAATGAAATACTGGAAATGGGGAAGAAAAATAATAGAAAACTCCCGTTACAAATGATTAGCTTTCTCCGTCCTTTAATTAGGCAGAGCAGGGAGGTATGCTACGTGCTTAGCATTCAGTTTAGTCCTTTCAGACTGACTCCATCCCCACAACAAGCAATGTTGAAGTGCTTAGGAATTTTTTGATGGATTTTTTTTTTCCTTAGTACTGCATTGTTCCAACAAAAGGAAAAGATTTTTCAAAAGTGTATATATTAACAATTTTTCTTTGGGCAAAGTTTCATGTCTACCAGAAAGAAAACTCTTTCACTCCCCCTTAATCATACTCCATTCTCAATTTCATAAAACTTAATTTTGTCTTGACTTAGACATTCAACAAAATCTACACAATGATTGCTTTCAGGTCAGCCTGCTTTGGTGTAATTCCTTAGATACACACTGGGGAATAAAGTATTCCAGAAAAAACAGGTGAACTAACTTTCCTGATGTGAGAAAAAGGAGTCTTGAATGGCTGACAGCGTTTCAGGCCTGATATTTGAAATGTCCTGGCTGTAAGGTACATCTTGTCCTTCTCGGATGAAAAGTCAAGATTAATATTTTACTAAAATATTCATTTCACTCAATCCAAGACCCAGTCATGAGTAAATTATATAGGCCTTAATAGGTCATCAAATGTTCTTTTCTCAGCTGAAGTAGTTGAACAGCTTTTAGGGAGTTCTTCTATGAATGGGACAATCAATATTCACACACTTCATTGCACAGGAATAGGAATGGATTGTTGGAGGGATCCTAACCCATATGTAAATGTCCCATTCCAGTTAAAATAAGCACTATATAGTAACAGAAGTAACAGCAATTCTATTTGTGTTCTTCTTTAGAAAAAGACAAAAACCAAAAAAACCCATCCCATACATAGTTGTATTTCACTGTAAAACTAAATAACTAAAATAATTTCTGGTGAAACTGAGTTTAAACAAAAGTTAGACAAGGCATAATGATTATTGTATATTTAATGGATATACAGTGGTGCTTCAATACTCACTGTCCTAATTGCAAGGTTATACCTGTGAATAGTTGGATGATAGTAAAAGTGTCCATTTCTACTGTGATGTTGACTTTACATTTCTTTAAAAGATCCATTTGGTAACAGTTTCACTATTTTATATTTTTGCCACACACATTTATTGCTAGCACTTCTGTCTAGATATCTTGTGTTTAAACTTAAATGATAAATGATAAATGTTTACTTAAGTTTTAAAACATTATGTTTATTACATTTTAAAATCATACACGTGCACTCACTGATCCTTTTTTGAATCAAGATTTGATGTATATAAAATATAACTTTTTAAGCAGAATTTGCACAAACCACATGCACTTCGGGAATCCATTTGGTTCCCTGCTTTAGGATGTTTTATGTAACACATTTATGTACCCATTTGGTACAAAGTAGGAGAATCAGCTATATAGGTAAGGTAAGGTACAGAAGTCAAATGAGGTAGAACTATTTGTATAGCTAACGCTTTCAGGGATAGGTTGAATTTCCAAGGTTTCGGTTCAGTTATCGATTAAAAATATTTTCTTCTTCATTATTCATATTAAATTATTTACATTCTTTCTCATGGTCTTCAGTATATATTCCAATATGGGATACCTCAAAGCTGTGGGATGTTAACAGTCCCTCTGCCTCTTGCTAGGTAGGCACAGATTAATTCCTGCAGGAGAGGTTTCACTCTGGGTAACTCATTTGATGCTATCAACCCTGGTTTCATCTTGCTGAGAAACTACTAAGATTCTCACACTTGTTTGCCGTTGGAGGCAGTGGTGGTATCCACAGCATTTTTACATGGATTTTTCACTTCTGAGGGTAAAAAAAGAAAATATTCAGCTGAGTTTATTTTAAGCACAAGACATAATTATAGAATTCCATCAAGCCAGAGTAGATTTAAAGATAAAATTGGAAGTCAAGATATTAAAGTCATGAACAATAATGAAACACAAACTAAGCTGATACTTTATTTATTCCCATGTAGAGATCAGCTCCAAAATAAATCGTAGATATTGTTGAACCATGAGTAGGTAGATCATGTGATGGCTCCTCTGCCCGGGGAAAGTCACTTTCCCCTTGAACATTATCTGTCTCTCAACAAAGCATTTAAGCTGACACCAAAACAGAAACCATATGATTTTATATTCTTATAATCTGTGATTATGGCCCATATTAATATTGTAGTCTAAGGGCCAAAATGCTCCAAAAGTCTTTAAATGATATGCTGACTAAAACCTGCTGAAGACTGAACATAAAGACATTTTTTCTTCCACATATTGCAGCTTTCATTTCATACCATGATTTCCTATATTTACCAAATTTTATATTATGTTTGGTTTTACCTCTCATAACTATTTGGAAAATGAATATTTCACATTAATATCTTGAAACACAGTATTTCTTTCTCTTTCATGTCCCACAGACAGTAAGTCACTTGCCTCTTTTTTTTTCTCTTCCATATAATATAGCTAACTTAGTACTTCTGCAAATACCTCCTCCCTCATCTTTGTTTCACAGTTACTAACTATCTTTTCTCCCCAAAGATCTAATTGGTAACACGTTTAGTAAACCTTGGAGCAATCTCTTTCTGGCTTTGAGGATTGCACCATTTCAGACCTGAAGAAAGGCTTCCGTGCTGGAAACCCTGTTTATTCAATGTATGATGCTGCTCTAATAAAGGTGTTCCCTTACAGGAAGCTATCTGTCTTAGTGAGGACACCAATTCACTAGTAATAAAATCTGGTTTCTGTTATCCATTAGTCTTTTAGTTTTAGCTCAATGATAAAAAAGAGATGAAATGTGACTAGCAACTAATATAGTGCTAATATAATGTGGTTAGCACAGTATGACTGGCAACTAATCACATACAACTAAGAATAAATGATTCATGACTTCGTGAATAACCACTGAAATTTAATGTATTCATAAATATAATGATCATTGATAATTGCAAGTAAAAACAGAAGTATACAGAAGTAAGTAGCAATGATCTAGAAAATAAAAAACTAACTTTTCAATTAACAATCCAGCTGAGCTTAGGCTTTGTCAAAAACTTGGAGGCATCATCATTACAATTATAGATGGAGCTGTATGATTTCACCTTTTTTGGTATTATATTTCAAAACCTCTTTGTTGAAAGAAATGGCGTGATGGAGACAGAAGTGATGAATGCACTGAAAAATTGCTTCCTGTCATAAATGACTTTATAAACCTACTGGGAAATTTTTCATGTCTACATCTGGTAGATGGTGACTAATGCAGGATAATCAAATTAGAAATCATTCAGCCAGTAGGGACTAGTGACCACACGAAGGTCCAGTGACTAAAGCAAGATTAGAAGTTGATATGTGTAAATCACAACTGATTCTAATCAGAAGCAGATGCCTGATTTCAGACAGGTCTTCATGGACAAGATGTCAAAAAAGATTAGAAATAATTGAGTAGATAGAGACAATGAAATGCAGACTACATTGTAGTACTATTGACAGAATTTTATGCAAGTAGGTATGCATAGTTTAAATGCACAGTGTCCACAGAAAATATATATAACAAAAAATAACTGACTTTCTACCTGATGGTTGTGTAATTTAAATGAATAATATTTTGTGTGTACATCATGTGTAAACATATTGTGAAAATGTGGAATAGCTGATTAAATTGGACATATGAGATAATATTCCCAGTCTCTGATTTTCTGTGGGCTAGCACCATAAAAATCAAGCATTTGTTATTAATTTATAGACTAAAAATATGCTTTTGAGCATTACATGTTTATATTTATCCTAAAACAATTCTAAACTCTAAATTTACATTTTAAAATGTTCCTACCAGTGAATATCAGTTAAAGAATCATAGAATAACTGCAAAATAAATTTCCTGTGGTATTTATTACCTCAATTTCTTTGTTTTCTTCTGGACATTTTACTGCAACTCCATGAAACCTTTCTATAACTACTGATACATATATTTGTTTTTATTTTACAGGTCCTATGTAGAATGCATAGGATTCTACAGAATGGGTATCAGTGCCTAATAAAGAATATAGAAGCTAAATAAAAGGACAGTATAATTTTTTCCATTCTATCATTTGCACAATCCATTGTCATAGTTTAGGGGTACTGAATAGAGTTATGTGTCCCCATCAGTACTTTGAAGGATAAATACTAAACATATAACACCTCCTCTTCCTCCTACCTTATTCACATAGGTACAGAGAACTAAATATCATGAATCGTATGTTGTATTATGCAAGTTTGAATTTATGCAGTACATCTTACATAGAGAATGTTCTAAACTATCTGGAAGGATATGTTTTGCCATAGAAAGGTTTCTAGTGCTAGCAGATGACAACAATACGCCCTCTATAAAGCCATGAGAATATTTTACTGGTAATAAACACAACAGCGAGCATTGAGAAAAAAAGTTTGATATTCCGATAGCTGAGAGACTTTAGCAAAGTGCTTGGGAAAATCCAGGGTATAGGTTAATTTTACTGAATGAGATTTTTTATGATTCTTCAATTTTTAGTTCTTTTCTACTTTTGATTAAGTGATTTTCAGACTCCGATTGTTTGCCAACTTCTCAGTCTGAATATTTGTGTTACTCATTACACATTACTCACACTTTTTCATTGGCCAGCTAAGTCTCACATGGCTCCATCTCCTGTCTGGATGACTATTTAACATACAAATCATATTTGCTGATGTTTAATCATAATTCTGTACATAAATACTCCTGTGAGTTGAGATATAGAGAAACACATACACAAACACTACACTGATATAGATGTTCTTCTAAGCCAAAGAACAATTTAGACAAAGTAAGAATTGGAGAATACTAGTAAAAATGTGGGTCAGAGGTTTTCCTGCAAACTGGGTGGGTAAGGTTAATGGAAAGGACTGAGCTTACAATAAAGTTACACCTTTATTTTCGCTGACTGAAAAAAGCCATCAAAAAAAAATCAAAAGGTTTTTTTCCACCAATGTCTTTTAGCTAAATGTTCTTTATTGATTTTAATGGTGGGATCTTCAATATGGCTTTGGGCATAATGCAAAATTTTGTTTCCACTATCAGATTTATAATATGCCTGGAATCGTTGCAGGTGAACGTGTTGACATTTGAGTAACAATTCTGCACCACTAAAAACAATGTCAGTAAGAGCAGGCTCAAGCTGCTGGCTGCTATTAGAGCACGTATAAGTCATGTATACTAAACATAGTGTCACTAATCCAGGAGTGAAATCATGCTCCAGTGCAGAAAATAGGAACTTCGACTTACCCAGACATGTACAATAGTTTCCTAAAGATCAAGACAAATGTTTGTACTTGTACTGTTTGTACAATGACTGATAGATTAAGAAAAAAAGGAATTTGTGTGAGTGTATATAAGATATATTTAGAAGGATAAATTAATGACTCAAAGCACATGTATAATTAACATCTAAGTCCTTTCCAGCTTCTGAATGCAAACACTTAGAAGGAGGAGAAATTAGCAAAAGTAAAAAGTATATTGCACACACTCAACAGACAGGATTTTTGAGCATGAAAAAACCACTCTTTTGTTAATTCTTTGAATCAACAACATATGTTGTTTACTTATTGTTGCATCTTGCATAAAAAATAAAGTTGGCTTCAGCAAATAATGAGCAGATGAATTTTGAAGAAAGAGGACTGTGCGGCTAGAATTACAAATACCAGACAGTAATGCCATTATACTGTGGGCTTAAGGTTTTTCCACAGCAAAATAATAGCCTGCCAGGCAGACAAACAAATTAGTTGATGATGGACCTCCCTTCCACAACTAACCTTTAATCCAAGACAGCCCATTTAACTATTGAGGAATCCTCCTCTTGTACTGCTATGATAATATGAAAGTGGTATGGAACTGATAAACTGAAAAGAGTCAGTCAAGTTTTTGACCTTTCTCAGAAGTGCCTTTGACATCAGCTAGACGAGAATGTGAGGACTCAGCCATTTGAGCAAGTCTCCAGTGATCTAGCCCCTAGAAAGTCTCAAATAACTTCCTTAGTCATAACAGGCACTTTGGCCTGACTCACAAAACAGACTAGCATGTAAGTTCAGCTCCCACTTAAAACTGTTAGTGGTTTGAGTTCATCTCACTTAACTTTAACCAGCTTAAACGTAGGGGTCTAGCCTAAACAAGTCACTTTCCAGGATCCCCACTTAAGCTCCTAAAAATCTTTCAGTTTCTGAATTTTTCTTGTGAAGTACTTAGAATTCTGCTCTAAGGCATTTGCTCATTTTGAGTAAAATATTGTAAATTAGCTTAGCGGCTATCTCATACTTTACTCTTTTTGGACTCACAAAACAGGAGTTTTCCAACATCTGACATATGTTGACCAGCAGTTTCAGAGTATATGCAAGTCCTCATGGAGGTAAAGGAGGATGAAGTGCTGCCCTTCTTCTACGCAAACTTTCTTCTATTTGATTGCTCAGATGATGGAGCATTCAGCCTTTTATTCCACTGTCACATGATATGGCTTTATTCCACTGTCACTTCCTTGACATTACTAGGGCTAAGAAGTAGTAAATGTGCTAAGTAGTAAGCTCTTTAGAGAGAGGGCAAAAAGAAAGAAAGAGAGAACAGAGCTTTTCTCTCTTCTTTCAATTTTAACTTGAGCTGGTCTAACTTCCACAAAATGAAATGAGTAAACCAAGAAGCAGGTGAGGGTATTTTGCCCTGAAGGCTGTGGAAACAAGTATAAAAACATGTCTAAAATGTAATGTAAGTCTAATCAGAATTTGCATGACAAAAGCAAGCTACTGTAATGGAATTGACAATGTTTCATTAGTACTGTTTGTAAAAAACTGACAGATTTGTGGCTAGAAAGTACATGTTTTGGGGCAGATGTTCTCTTTACCTCAGTTGCCATTGAATGCAATTTTACCTCACTTTGTAGCAGCTCTGTGAGAAGACTTACAGTGTCAAAAAAGGAGAAGGGATGAAAATATAAAAAGGTTTCTTTGCCCTTCATTTTTTTAAGTCCACATTATAAGACATTCCATGAAAAAGAGCGGGTTTAAAATAAAGACTTCAGATTTTTCTTCCGAAACCACCCTTGTGTTTTTGGTATCCAGAGTTAATGACAAATGGCTCAACGGATCATTCATTTTTCTCATGGACACACTTTGGATCTTCACTGAATAAAGTTCATATCATGCTTTGATACTCAGGGAGGAACACTGGGACAAAGCAGTAAGAATTTGTTTGTACAAGAGACAAACTGCTGTGATGACTTTACCAGTCCTGGTTTGCATGACTTTAGTTCTAATTTCTGAAGACACATTTAGCCACCCAACCCAGTACAGCTGTCTTTCTAACTATACTTAATCAAAAGCAAAGGGCTAGGCAAACATATAATGAAAAGGACAATACTTGTGGCTTATTGATTGATATAATCAACAGGGCTGTAATCAAAGACTACTGCCATTATTGTCCTCAAGATTTGTTATGGATTAAAAACATTATGAATTATCAGAATGAGACCTACTTGTTCATATGCTCCCCTCATTCCCACAGTACAATACCATTTGAAGTGATGTATTCTCCCTTGAAGGTGGAGCTTCCATTTAGCCTGCTGCTCCACACTCCTGCAGATCTCATGCTTATGAAATTTGTGATTAATTGTGCCCTGCTCTTTTCTTTTCTTATCTATTACTCAAAATTCTTCTCTCTGCCTCATGCTTTCTCTGATAAGGTGTTGCTTGGGTATCATAACTGGTGGCGGTGGCTGTGAGATGTATTGGCCATAAAGTTTCTGTGAGCAAGATGTGCCCTGAAGGCAGGTTGTGCCTCATTATCAAACTGCAAGAAGAGAAAGTTAAGGAAATGGCAGGACCCAGAGATAAGGCAGGAATGAGCTTTTTCTTTGTTGTGTTGGTGGACCAGTGTCAGCACAACAGGGGGAACAATATTCTGGAGAGCACACATGGCCCCACAGTGCCTATCAGTATGTTAAGACGTGTCCTACTCTACTGGTTAGAGAGAAGGTGCTCTAGCTGATCGGTATAGTTTGTACCACAATCCAAAATCCTTATAACACTATATGTGTATTCCTCTTTCTACTTGTAGTACATTCACTTTTGATCTAGCCCTGCTTTTACACATTTTTCTATGGCAATACAAAGCATGAAACAATGTTTAGCTGCTGTTGCACCCACTCTGTTACTTCTGTGCTAGACAACCTTTGCCTGAACCACTGAAGTTAGTGATCATGGTGTCTAAATTTTAGTGGAGTTGTGTTCTCAGAATCAGAGCAGTGCAGAAATAGCTTTGGGATCTCATCTTCTAGTATGCTAGTACTACCACGATTTCAGAAGGATATTCCTTGAGATGACATATGTCCCAACCAAAGCAAATATTTTGTTATATTATTTTGGTAGGATACTTCAACACAACAGTTTTATTAACAATAGACCATGAAGCCAACCTTGACTTTGCTTATGAGCTTAAAAGCTCTTTGTTTAACACTTTAAGAGCTAAAATGTGATCTCAGCATCTCACTGCATAGATTAATCTCAGAAACAATACTTCCTTTTATGTAACATTTAAAACCTCGAGATGGTTGATCAGTTTATCTAATGACAAAAATTTAGTATCACATTATCATAGTGAATGGCCATAAAAAGTAACCATATAAATCTGGTCAGGTATTACTAACTTTATACTTGGTTCTTTTCTCTAATCCCTATATTCTCAAAAATCCTGTGTTCCTCCTAGTCTGAAATGATTCTACAGTATTTTATGGATAATCTTGATATATCGATTATGTGAAGACCAGCACATCACTGAGGGTCTTTTCCCCAAAAAGGAAGATATGTATCAGCAAGACATATAGCATATTTATTGTACAATCTGTTTTGGTACTAAATGAAGTAAAAAGTAGTAAATAGTACAGGGTCCAAGAAGAATATATGGTATGCTCTTATTATTAATTGAGAGGAGGTGATCACGTGTATCTCATTTTAGCATTTCCAGGAAAAATTTATTCCCTTGCAGTAAGCTACAGAGGGACTACTTGCCCTTTACTACTCCATGGATTTCCAGAGAGTATAAAGTGGATGGACTATTACAATAAAACAATAATCCAGGAAGTGCAGAACTGTGGTAATTTTTTTTTTTTAAGAAACTACCTACCCGAATTGACTGTGATTTCAAATGTCAGAACAACATGGGCTGTTGGAAAAAAATCCTTCAAGATCTCAGACAAAGACAATAGGAAATATAACATCTGGTGACTCCAAAATATAAAAGGTTTCTCCAATAACTGCAGGGTTAAGTGTTTTGAGTGACTGAAGGAGAAAAGGGTTTTATGAGACTTAGGTACAAATTGCCTTCAAGGTTGGTGCAGAGAGACCACAACAGCCAAAACCTGGAAAGAAGTAGATTTTGGTCTAGAATTCCCTAAAGAGAGCCAGATGAACAGCAAGCACAAGAATTTGCGGTGGAAAGCAGCACAAACGAAAAAAATTACATTTCCTTTCTCAACATATATGCCTTCCCTCTGCTTATCTGATTTTATTAGGAAAACAATATTTTTATTACTCCTTTAGATCCACTGACCTCAGAGTTGCAATGCTGTCTGTAGATGCTGTACCCTGCTGTGTACAACTGAATTAAATACACAAACCCAGTCAGCTTAAACATGTCAAAAATCCTTCTAGAAAACAGGCTGTGCGTGCAAAGATGGTAGATAGAAAAAGCTTTCAACTTTAATGAAATAATTTACACCCAAATAATTCAATCCAGTCAGTCAGTTCTGCTGAATCATTTTTCATAAGGACATATCTGAAAGACATTTCAAGATGGACTCAGTCTAGAAAGTAGTTTAGAAATTAATGAATTATTGTTGTTTTAAATGACCCTTTAAAAAACACAGATTCTTCCTTTCTCATGTACAGATTTCATCTACAAGCATTCTCTGTTCTGCTGAAATTCTGTCATCCTTTGAGGCATCAGGAGTTGGCTGTTATCAGAAGACAGATACAAATGTTGATTGTCCTTGAGATGGATAGGACATAACAAATTCTGTTTTGATCTGCCTTGGGGCATAAGAGATTTCAGTTCTTGTCTTAAAGCATGCGATGCAATGCAAAAGTCTTGATGTGAAATAAATTGGAATAATTACAATAACTGTCTAATTACACATGGCATGAAATAAATCTCAATTTCAATACAGTTCAGGAAAATCTAATGAGGTCTGATGTTTACACCTATTTCCTGGCTCCAAACCAAGTTAATGTTCTCATCAAATCTGATTGGTTCTGGCAGGATCAGAGTATCTGGCATTATAGTAATACAAACATTGAAAATAAAGTTTTATAATACAGTATTTTAATCCATATCAATGTTAAAAATATCAAGTTTGTCTGTCTTTTCTCTCTTTTTCTACCACTTACACTTTTTACCCATATTTTTAAAATTGGGGTTCACTCTCTCAGCAATCTTGATATATAAGGATATCTTAATTAATTGGCAAATGGAGAACTGTGGTACAGGGTGGGATAAATAATTTAGTTGAGTTATGGAAAGTATAAAATATGGAAAGCTCGATTTCGCTCAATAGTATGATTTGATGCACCTGTACTCATCATTCGCACCTAACTAACAAGAATTGTTGTATCAACCAACAGCAATTTTCTGAAGAGGAAGGATAGAAGAAGTGGTTCTGTTTCCTCTCCCACATAAAGACCATAATGTTATCTAGTGCTGGAAATACAAGACAAACAAAAGTAGATGAAATCCTAATGCCATAAAACCCATATCAGTTGGGACTTAGATCTCTAGAGCATACCACATCCAAAACAGCAGCTCTATTTTCCAGGACAGCCTAATCTCGTATTTATGAACTGCCTCCCTTCACAGGCTTAAAGTTCACCTCAGGTTGATCACAAGCGCTTCTTCTGATGAGATGGCAGTCTTTTAAATACCAGCTAAAGCTCTGTTGCAATCCAGTTTACGGGCAACCACACTAGAAATCTGTCTAAATGTTCTGGAGAAACCCTGAAAGATTTATGTTGTCATAATTGCAGCCAGCTTTGACAGTGGACAGATAGCTGCGTGTAGATTAGGTAACTTTCATATGCTCATTGACTGAGCATAGTGATGTGCCTGCATAGTGATTCAGGTCAGCAGACCATGGCCTCCCAGGGGGGAGGGGGGGAACACCCTGTTAGGCTATTGGATTATATCCTGAGCAGAGACTAGAGTCCTGCAGATATGAAGTCTTATTCATTTTGCAGATTTGGAGATTTCCACTTCTGCACAGAGAAAATTAGCAGGTTGAATTGCAAGTGGATGGAGGAGACATTCCTGTTACATCACTGTATTCTCAATGGAAAAGGATAGACATGTACCTTAGACTGGATTATTCTCTGGTGGTACCTAAGTTACATATACAGGCCACAGAGCAGACCTTCGATTTCAGTAGCCTGGAACTCCATCTGCAGATCTCAGAAGTGCTTATTTCTTTTCAAAACTGTTCAAGGTATGCAGGAAGCTACATTAAAGAAGCTCAAATATTCTTTCTTCCCTTTTCTGGAGCCAGGCACTTCAAACTGGAAATGAACGAGTGCCTAAACTGAATAGACTAGACACCACTACATTATAGTATTAAACAGGAAATCCTGAAAGAAGGAACTCAGCTCTTTGCTTCATATGAGAGGTTCAAGGTCCTTGTCTGGAAGGGAAGTTCACAACTGTGGATCAACCTGCCAGGTCCCAGCGTAAGCCATGGCAAGAATAAGTATATGCATATGAAAATAGGAAAATCTGTCTGGAAACCAACTCGGTAAGTCTGATTTTATGCTAAAATATGAGGAAAAGGGTACGACTAAGCCTCAGCTTTCCATGGGCTGCAAATTCCTCTCTCTCTGTTAGATGAAATTATTTCTTTAGGATTCAGTTTCAGAGTTTAATGCAGAGATTCAAACTGCATCTGGGCATTGATGCCTTCACATAAATGAATCAGAAGGAAAATTGTTCTTCTTCACTACTGCGTAGTTCTGGTGACCCTTTGGCAGATGTGTGTGGATGAATTGTGGGGAGATTACCTTACAATAACCCAAAACTTCGTAAAGCTCTCCTTTGTCAGCTTAATTTTTCCCACTAGATCGTCACTCCTGTTTTGCAGCCAATACTGAAATAATACAGAAATCCCAGAAGAGAGTACTGACATTACCTTGTCATTGCAAAGTATCAGAGTAGGCTGTAGGAAGTACAGCCTGAACAGGGGCTGAATTTCAACAGATTTTCAAGGGAAAATGTGCTGTAATCCAAGGAAAGTTGATTGAGATTTGAGTACAGAACTTGGTTTTGCACAGAAACCACAGAAAAATCAAACAGAACAGAGACTCTTGAAGTCAGAAGGGAGGATTTTAACTGGTGTAAATTTTTACACCTCAGAAATCAGGTGGACTGTTGCCACTGTTTGTCAGCTAAAGTTTTGGTCTTGTAGATTTGGTTATTCGTATTTCCAGGAGACTGGTTTGGGAAACTAGAGAGACAGTGCACATGATATAGATATTTTCAGAGACCTGGGGGAGATATTTCATAAATACAGGAGGCTTCATTCTTGACCCAACAGGTCCATACAGCATTTTAAAACTGCTGAACAGTGGTTTATAAACAAAGTGAGCACACTGAAGATATACTACGAATTGAATTAATATCTTTCCCTGTTTGCCATATTAACTGAAACGCAACTTAAATTTACACTAGAAAACTTCATAGAAACTTGGCAGAAACATAGTACAAAACCCAGAGGGAGTCAGAATCATTGTCTTATGTAATACAATGAAATACATTGGTAATGATTCAGAAGACATGATAGAAGTCTGCACTGTCCACGTAATTTCAATATGTTTAAGAACAAAAAAGAAGCAGACAGAATAGTACTTCTCAGTGAGGATAATTTTACTGTTCCAGACATCACATGGGAATAATAGGTCTGTAGAGACAACAATAACATTTTCATAACAATGAGTGTAATACCACTGTTATATTGTTGGAACTAAACTACAGTTTTCTGAACACAGTGATCTCCATGGATCATTTCTTCCAAATGACTACTGTGTGTTAGCCAAGCAAGATTTCTTCAAACGCTGTGTGTTTTATATCACTGTGTGCGCATGTTTGTGCATGTGAGTGTCCATGTGTGTAACTTAGATTTTTTACAATAGTCTCATCTGAAGAAAAAACACATTAAATAGTATCCCAGCCACTACAGAACATCTTACAAATGAATGGGTATTGTTCTTTTTTGACTAACAGCTGCTTTTAGTTTAAGTAGTTTACTGTAGCTAAAAGCTCTGACAATCCAGATACTTTTTGCTATCAAGGTTTATCTCAACCTGCTAAAGTCTAGATAAGGGGTTGCCAGATTTCCTGCTTCAAAGGAGACAAGAGTAATTGGAACTATAAACTCTCCCATTCATCATTAAAATGCACATTCTTATAGGACCACAGAAAGCATCTGTATCTTTACTAAGACAAGGCATGCATTAGACAGATTTAAACTGAGACTGCTCAATACAGCAGATCACTTGTCTGACATTTACAGATGTTAATGTGCACACACTCATTTCAGAAGAGAATAAAATAGCACATGCTTAATCAGAAGATTATTTTACAGAGTGAGGTCCTCATCCTGCATAGTTCTTTGCTTTAGCTGAAGCCAAGGGCCATAGTCCTTCACCAGAGGCATTCAGTACCTTCCATGATCAGGCCCTATAACTTTTTTCAGTGCAGATTCTCTCACTTGTGCCTTGGCATAAAGACAGTTTTGTACAGCTAGATCCAGGACCTGTGCAGTCCTGAAGAATATTACAAACACTGTGCTTTGGCCAAATCTGTCAATTATTTATTTCTACAGTCCATTAACGAAAAGTGGAATTTACCTAGCAACTAAATAGCCCTGGTTTGTATAACATGTACATATTTCCTTATGGTCAATTTGATGGAGTCTTCACTTCCTTTTTAATAGCTTGCAAATTCATTAAAGATAGAAACAGTTTCAAAGTGAGTTAAGTTTATTCCTACAGACTGCCATTATCATCAGAATATATAAATTCCACAGTCTAAAGTAAGGTTTACCAGAGAACAAGCCCCCCCCCCCCAAAAAAAAAGTTCGGTTCCTTTCTCTCATGTTCAATAATTCTAAAATTAGTCCCTGCTTGTTTCCACAGGAACACTGTAAAGAAGGTTGCCTGATAAGATGCCCATTAGTTTCCCTAGTAAAAGATATTTTAGTGTTATCATAAAAGAGGATTTTGGTTAACAAATCACTGACAGATAAACACACAGCACTTCTAACAAATCTAGAGGTTTCCAACAAGTTTTTTCCATTCAAATGCTGTCTCTGTATATTCTACAAATAGTGAGTTTTGCAGGATATGTGAGTAGCCTCCAGTAAGCAAAATTACTTGTTCCATGAGTATGAATGAACAAGAACCAGCTGCACCAATATTTTGAAGACTTTATATATATATATATATATATATATAAAATTGTGTGTGTGTTTAGATGGGTTTCCTAAGGAAACAGGATCACAGAGTGGTTGAAGGTGGAAGGGACCTTTGGTCATCCTGTCCAGCTCCCCCTCTCAAAACAGGGTCACCTACAGCTGGTTGCCCAGGATCCTGTCAGGTGACTTTTGAATATCTCCAAGGATGGAGACTCCACAACATCTCTGGGCAACCTGTTCCAGTGTTCAAGCACCCTCACAGTAAAAATGTGTGTGTGTGTGTGTGTGTGTCTGAGTGTCAAATGTAGTTTCCTATATTTCAGTTTGTGCCTATGGCCGCGCCTCCTATCACTGGATATCACTGAAAAGAGTCTGCTTCCATCTTCTTTACACCCTCCCATGAGGTATTTATACTCACTGATAAGATACCCCCTGACCCTTATCTTCCCCAGGCTGAACAGTCCCAGCTCCCTCAGCTTCTCCTCATATGTCAGATGCTCCAAGACCTTAGACATGTTTGTGGCCCTGCAGCACAGGAGGCTATTGGCCTGCTTTGCTGTGATGGTGCATTGCTGGCTTGCGGTCAACCCCCCACTGTTCAGGTATCCGCTGGTCCATCCTTCTTTAACAACTTTTGAATCCTCTGATCAAATTCACTTTAAAAGAAGGGTAGGAGTCTACATAACAATTATGTTTCAGCACACACAGGGCCCTGGACCACTCATGTTACTGCTCCCTGTTGTTCAGTGAGGCAGATTTGGTGTTACCACGTAGGAAGATATTTAAGGAAGACACATCCATAGGAAATCAAACTTCCTTATTTCCTCTGTTATCAGAACAACACCTTGTTTATTGTAATTGCATGGGCTATAGGCATACTATAGCCACACTTGACAAGTCATTCAAGTCTGCAATCCAATCATGTATGAAAATATACCCTAAAATCAGTAGACTCCTGGAGGATTTAAATAGGATAGTAAGGAAACTACTCCTAAATTATTCTATAATGAATATTATTTCTTACACTAAATAATCTTAATGAGCCCAAAACCCAAAAGAAAATTGTATTTTTAAACCATATAATTCTGATAGCCTGTTATAAAACTTTCTGTGTACCTCTCTTTACGTATAACTTCTAAAGAAGTCCTTCCAGATATCTATGTGATTAGTTTATTTAAAAATATGTTTTGCCAGTCTCTTAGCCTCTTTTATGACAAGAGTCTATTTTATGTGGTTTTCTTGCTTGTATCTTGTATACTATTTGTCTGTATGAATGTAGTTTGACTGGTTCCTTTTCTAAACCCCCAAATATATTAGTTATTTACATACTCTGAGACCAAGCTTTATAACAGCCTTTGATGCTCTAACCTGAGCCTTAAAGAAGATTTTATTTTTGAAAGATCATCTAAAAAAAGAGGCCCTTTCTTGTTCTGCAATTACTTTATACATGTAATATATACATGTGTAATACACAAGGTCCTACATGTGACTGGCACTTCATACATCTAAAAGCTTGCAGAACAGAGTTTGGGGTGGTTTGTTCAAGGATACTAAAAAAAGTCAGTGCTGAATTTCCTCTTCTCAAAGAGCTGTTGCATGGTGGAAGTGAATGAATTTTAAAACTCATTTCAAGATCTGGCAATACGAACAATATTGGCATATAATTTTTCAGCAAGATGAAATATGCATGTGGAAGAAGAAAGAAAAAACCAAGATACTTGCAGTCTAATCCATTTAGCAATCTGTCTCTAATTTTAATGATGTATTTGTCATTTTATTACTCACAAAATGTCATTTATATGAAACTGTCACTATGATATTAGAGAGGAACAGCTTGTGTTAAACTGTGTAACGTCTTTGCCAACTTTCAATGTTAGTTGCATTCTACCTCTTTAGAATTTCCCTTACACTTTCAATTCAGCTTGGATATATTACTTCATGTACCAAACTTTTTTACATAGCTGCTGTATAAAACGTGTGCATTTCATCTTGGGGTGGATACAGCAACTATTGTGTTTAGTTAATTCAACAATATGGAAATAATTTGGAAAATCATTGAGTAAAAATAGCTTCATGTGAAATGAAAATCCTGCAGGATCCTGAAACATCTACCACAATTTTTAACATTAATATTGAATAGGTGGAGTTGTAGTCACTTTCAAAGAGAAATAATAAAATGAAAAAAAAAAGCAGTGATAGTACGTTTCCTTTTCTCTTAAAGTTGCTTAAAATTATTATCTTCATGCCTGATAATCACTGAGCTGGAGGAAAGGTAGGTTTCTTTTTTTTTTCCCCCCATATATATTTATATCAGCAACTGTCATATACAGTTCATTACAGTTAAATGCAAAAAATTCACAACTAGTCAATAATTCCCGAATTTGTAAAATTGTCTTCAGGAAATACAGACAAACAAAGGCAAAGTTTATTGTGTTTTTACACATATAAGGGGTTTAGGGGTCTTTAGTTTCTCATCTGCCTTCTTTGAAAACTGTAGCAGTTTTCTCACATTTTTCATGTTCTGTTCAAAATTGTTGCTGTAAGTAGCTAGAACGAACTAAAGCTTACAAATCTTAGAAGCACAGATTCACCTATGTCTTCTTTTGTAAAATGAGGGCAATATCTGCTAATTACCTTTCTATGGTCTTGTGAGGATTCAGGAGAAAACAATAGCATTTTGTAGAGCATTTTGAAGCATTAAACATAACAGAGTTGTATTAACGTTGTGTCATTGAACTCAACGTTCAAACCCAAAGAAGGAAGTGTTTTTATTAGAATTAGATGAAATTATGGCTGAATTAAAATTAAAGATATTTGTTTAAAGGGGAACATTTCTAAAATGAAACCTTCTACTTCGGAAGCTATAAGCGATTTTTTTTCCACATTTTCTAACGAGCAGTCTTTGATTTCCATTTTGAAACAAAGTCTGTCCATTAGAAATTAATGATTTTTAGTAGAAAAAAAGGGAATTTGAAAACTTAAATTACTGAACGAGGGAAAGATGTGGAGGATGTTTCATATCAAACAAAGCAATTCAGGCTGACACTCCTTTTCGCAGGCACAAAAACTTGACCACAGCAGGAAGGAGTATCAGAAGCTTTCTTCTTGATTTTGTACTTCTTCCATTAAAGTAACTTCCATTTGTACTTCTTCACAACTTCTGAAAAACAAAGTATTATAATTATTTAAAAATAAGGAATCAATGTCATCACGGTGCTGGGAGGGCCGGTGGTTCCCTGGGCCAGGGGTGTCAGGGGCTCCCTGGGGCAGCAGGGCAGGGCCTGGCAGCCGGGGCCTGTCCCTCACAGCCAGGGCACGGCAGGCCGGGGGGCAGCCAGGGCAGGCCCAGCCCTGGGCATCAGGCACCTCCCTGGGGATGGGGACAGGCTGACGCTGGGATGGGCCAGGGCAGGTGGAGACAGTGTCTTATGGCCTCACTGGGGCAGGGACTGATGGCCCCGGGGGCTGGAATGGTGTCCTAGGCTGTGGGTAGGGCAGGGGGAGCCTTGGAGATGGTCGGGGACATTAGGGACCCTGAGTGCACTCAGGGTCTTGACAGACAGTCAAAGAGAAAGTGGCTCTTGACAAGCCAGAGGCAGACACACGAACTGAATACAACTCCAGTAAATTCTAGGTTCATGATCTGTTTTTTCATTTTAAAAAAAAAAAGTTTAATGGTAATAAAGAATTGATACGTATGTTGATTGCAAAGGACTATTTAAGAACCTATTCTTCCTCTAGGGAGGAGCATGTCCTCAAGTTCTTTCACGTGAATCCTCACTCATCATCAACATTTGTTTTTAATCCACAAATCTTCCATGCTAATCTCAAAGCAATTGCCTTGTTTGTAGAGCTGCGGAATAACTTTGTTAAATGACTTAGCACAATTTCTTGAATATAATTCAATTGTCTTGATCAAATAATTCATGTGGCTTCGGTATTTGTAATACACTTTTCAAGTGTACTTTTAATTTTTTTTTTAATCTTCAGAATTCCTTCCAAGGATGGACCAGAGTTTAATTTATAGAAAAAAGTTTGGAAAGCCAAGATCTGACACTTCTGCATGTATACACATATACTTTTAGTCTATAATGTAATCATAAAGGGGTTTTGACCCCTGAATGTTTTGGGCTTCATTCTGATCTTAGATGAAGCATGTATCAGATACAGTTATCATCATGTTATAAATATATCTCTATATATTCTATAAAATAAGTGTCAGGCCTGATATACAATCTGTCATTTGTAATTCTGAATCCTAAGAGATGTGTCTAGACAAGTAATATAGGTGCTGCAGAGATAAACACTACTCTAAATTCAGCTCCAGAGCACAGGCCTGTTATAGGTGCTCCCCACAGACTGAGAAGTAATTGGACTCAAAACCATATAAAATGCAACCATATTAAAATGTGCTCTGCATTACCTTTCAACTACACAAAGATATATGATGAGACATCTAATAAGACTCTGAAGAATAAACCACGGCACCACATCTATTTTCACAGGAATTACACAAACTGTGGTTAAAGCAGAAATAAATTTGAATGTGTCCTCTCCCATATAGTTGCAGTCGTTGAGCCTTTGAATGTAATTTTAAGCTGTTATTTTAAAAAGAGAAGAAGAATGAAAGGGAGCCATTAACATTTTTAATGTCAGTTTTGGAAGTCTTTTTTATGTTTATGGTGTTCCTGGCTTAGGTACTGTATAAACAAGTCCTGTCCCCAGCTAGAATCCTTATCCGCATTCAGCCAAAGTCACAATGCTTCATAAATTCACTGGATTATTTGTATCTTCAAAGGAAAGCACTTGTCAATGGGACTTAAGTTTATGCTTGAAGTTAAACATATGTTTAATTATGGTCCCAAATGAGGACCTAAGTGGTTTGTTTCAGCATAATCTATTCATGTCCATATTATGGTGCTAAATATGTCAGAAGTGGCAGTCTACCTATTTTGGCTGAATTTCTATTGGTACATTCAGTACTTAGGAATAATGTCACAAAGTCTATGCATGAGATTCTTTCTCAGTACTTTGAACATTATGACAGAATTTGAAAAGCATAAAAAAACACAGCATGATGATAGCATGTACAGATTAATTTCTTGCTACAAGTATGATAGTTCCTCCTGTGGTATTTTTAAATTGGACAAAACCTAATGTGTTAGTTATCTGGTTCAGCTATCTTGCACACTATAAACTGACTGCTTTCTCTCATGCAACTTTCCTAAAAGCAGTTATGTTAAAATTCACATCAAAGATATTAATTAGGAAAAATATCCACTTTTGATTCTTGCCCTCTTCTAGCTACCAAAGCTTTACCCAGCTAGTAGTCTCTAGGAACTACATCTTAATTTTTTTTTTTATTTTCATGGTTTGACAGACTGGACTGCATCTGCCCAGACAGAAGAATTAATCAAATGAAATATCTTTGTCAAGATTTGCTAGCTGGTTTTGACTGCTACATGGCAGTGCAAAACTGCTGTAAATACAGCAATTGAAGAAATTTATGGCAGCTCTGTATCATCAGAGCAATGCAGCAAAGACAAAATCCACTGCTGAGCCTGACCTTGGCATATTTCAGATTTTTTTTATTCTTCACATCATCACATAACTGTTTCTTACAGAGAGCCTAACTATAGAGATCACATTTAGTATCACATCAGTAGTAGCTTCCGTCCTACATGATTCAACTGACCTAGCACCCATTACAATAAGTCCTAAGTAACGTGACAGAATTTCCTGTAATCAGATCCATTCTAGTTCATGTTATTTATTTCAATGGAATAAAAATTAATTTTGGAGGGAAAACCAAGCATAGTGAGTCATACCTCTAAATGGGCTGTCCATCTTTGCAGCTGCGGTTTTGTGCAAGATTACAGGCATGCAATCTCTATTGTGCAAAAACCATCTATGAAAAGATAGTTCTCAATAATGTGAAGTACTGGACAATATCCTTAAGGCTGTAAAGGTGAAATGTTAGGTACTTAAAGATTTTTTTAGTTTCTATACTCTATGATTTTTTTTGTTTCCTAAGAGCTGATATTTTATTTGTTTTGAATGTAAGACAAAGCATTAGGAAAGGCCTGGAGGGAAGTCTAGCACACAAATGACTAGTAACAGTCTAATCTCCCTCTACTATTGGAGGAAAATATGTTTTGGTTTCTTTCTTCTTAGTCAAGTAAACAGATAAATATATTTTCCCTGGCTTCCATTACAGCAAGTTGGCAGTTACAGAAGAATCCTTTCAGTTTTGATTTCCTGTCAGCTTTACTAACAAATGACCGCAGAGTACAGTATTCTCTTGGTGTGGTTTTTATAGACTCTGTGCCTTAAAAGGAGTGTTTCTGAATGAAGTCACTATATGTTTGCACTTGGAGGGGTTGGTGTGTTTTCTGTACGCAGTACATTTCCCCTTTTAATAAATGTGTGAAATTGGGAAAATGGTAGGAAGGATGTGGCCTGAAAGAGGACTTCTATTTAAAAAAAACCCTTCTCTTCCTTTGATCTTCATCTCCTAAGTTGGAGTCAAAAGATTGACTAAATTCAAATACAGACATAAACTGATTCAGGCCATTTTTTCAATCTGCCCATAGCAGGAAGAAAAAACAAACCAAAACAAAGCAGCTTCATGTGCAAAGGGCTGATCTCAGGGAAGTCAGTGGCGTGCTGCTGAGTGATTTCAGTAGAGCTTGCTGAAATTTCTCCCTCAGAGTTGAATTTCTTCTCATAGGTTGATCTTCCATAGAAAAAGACCTGACGATGACAGGGGTCATGAGCTCTGGTCAGAAGCTGTGTTGTTCCTAAGCTCCTCAGTGGCCATTCCTGTGGGCTGGGACCTAAAATTATTGCCCTGCTTTCTCACACCTAAAATTCCCTGAGGGAATTTTAGCCCCTAACCTTTTCATTTGTCTCTACAGAACCTCAAGCCAGGCATCAATTCACTACTAATGTGCAGGCAGTAGTCCATCCTGATGAGGAATCAAAAATCTACTGCATGAGACACAGTCTTTTCTAACAGTTTTTCTCTTTTCCAGAGTGAGTTTTCTTTTTCTGCTCTCTTACACACCACAGAGCTCTGTCTTTACAGGCTTGGTCTCCGGAGAGAGTAAGGCAAATGTGGTAGAAATGCCACTCCACTCAGTGCATTTGCTATATTTTGTTCTCCAACTTATGTATGCTTAGGTAGCCCTTTGCTCTGTATTTTGCAGAAGGAAAATGTCCTGCAGTGAAGCGCTCAGTACTGTTGCTGAATCTGCACTGAGAGACGTAGACAGCAGTGTGGGGTGGCAGGGAAGGGGGAAGAGAGACAAAGTGACTTCATCACTTCCACCCTTACAGAGGAGATAATGAGGAAAGCACTTTCGAAATAGAGAAAGTGAAGTGTCTTCAGACAGCTAAGGAGGCCAAGAAAACTGCCAAGAGAGGAGTGAAGAGAAGAACATTCCAAAAAGCTGTCCTTAGCAGACCATAAATCTTACCCAGCGGACAGTTCAAACACATCACTTGCACCAGCCCTACTCTTCCCTGTTTATTTTCTTCCTGTCAGCATTAAAATAGAATAATAAAGTACCAGACAAACAAACAAGACAAACAAGAAAATAAGCAAGAAAACCCAATAGAGAAGAAAAATAATTGGAGTCCTTGTCTGTCAGCAGTGTTGAGGTGCCCCTTGGATCACACTGTGCTGCAGCCTGTGCAAACACTACTGCCTCACCACGTCCGATCCAAGAAAGGAATTCACAAACTCTTCTTAAGTGTCTGAAACAACCATTCAGAGGAATATGGGAATGCTGAGACTATATTTAAATATTTAAGAGGGAAGCACATCCAAAACTTTTGGTTTATGCCCAAGTGAGGTGTCTTCCTGTAAGTTTTGGCTGCCCGAGCTCACATCAGCTTCACAGATTCCTTCCTGCATTTAGTTAGAAATTGCTTTAAAGGTAAGGAGCATTTTATGCTCCTGAAGACTTTGTCAGGGAAATGGGAAGAAAAGTCTGTCCTCCCCAATGTGGAGTGGGAAAGATAGGAAACTGCTGTCAATTTTGAAAGGGAATGCACAATCCATGCCCCAATAGGCAGGGAAATACCTCTTTGGAAGAAGCCTCACAGAGCGGGAGCCTGGGGAGGTAAGCAAGCACGCTGGAGGGAGAACAAATGGATTTTAGTTGGAAACCAGCCTGGTCTCTGTCAAACATACCAGTAAAACTGACATGTTCCTGCAGACTGAGTCGGTAAAATCTGCATGTCACAATGGGAAAAAGTACCGATAAGAAAATTTAGTAGGTTTAATGCAAAGGCCAGCTAAAGAAAACTGAAAAGCCTTTCCTCACCACTGCCCCCCCGCCCCAACCATATGTATAAACCAGGCAGAAAGGTAAGGTTAAATAAAAAACTTCATTAGAAAGCTAAAGGAATCAATGCTCAGGGATTAGTGTTAGGGAGATATATGAACTAAAAAGTTGTTAACACTAAGTGGCATCAAAAGGGATTAAAGAACACCATGCTTGCAAATACAGCCCATCCTCTCTGCTAAGATAAAGTGAGAAGTCAGCCTGGAAAACCCATCCAGAACTTTAGAAGAAACTCCTAACCAAATTAACTAAGATAACAGCCCAGAAACAACGCCAGCAAGGAAGCAGGTTTCTACAGGAAAAATATTTGTTTTTAAGACAACGTTAACATTAAGGCCAGCCTCTGGTGATACCTAACAAAATTAAAGTGGAATAAAAGGAAAAAAAGCATCCAGAAGGGTCTCCGAAGGCCCGTGCACCATTTTAACTAACAGTGTCAATGCAAATTATTAGTATTGATTCCCTAGAGGGTTTGAGCATCTTAAGAGCCAAGGCTGAGCTTTTTAATTCCTAACTTTTGGGGTCTTCACATACAGATTATAGTTATACTGATGGGTCCAAACCAGTACACAGCTGGCTGAATGCTAATCAGATCTACTTGTCTGCTTCCAGGACAATAAACACCAATGCCAGAGCTTCTGCATTGCTTCAGGCAGAATAGATACATGTGTATACGCACACGTGAACACACACACACAAAGACATACATAAACATGCTATCACTGCAGAACTGATTGGATTGGTTTGGATCCAGCAAGTCCAAAGCGTGGGTGAAGGAGCTGAGACACGTAAGATGACTTCTCGCAATTCAGGCTTACTCTACAGAAGTTTACCATCACAAATGTGCAAATTCAGGATGTGAAAAATTCATACTCCTGGCTGTCACCACTAAGCTTCCCCTTGTTATTCTTGGTTATTGGGGTGTGAGATAAGTGCTCCTGGTAGGAAGACCTTTCATCTCAGGTTGTCTTCTTCCTATACTAAGTCCCTTCAGTTAGTACAGCTCCAGGTGACAGGGAAAATCCCAGGTTATAACCCTTTTCCTGAAGTATCTGTGTAGACCAAGAAGTTCAGATCAGTGAGATACCATTGTGAAGGCATCTGCGTGCGTTTGTGTGTGTGTGTGTGCATTTGTTTGTATGTCCATGTGTAATTTGTGGGCTTTAATGTTCAATCACATGAAGCCTCTGGCTATGTATGGATGGTTTGGTATAGAGGGCTGTGGAGCACCTCCCCAAGGATAGCCAAGCCTCACTGATGTGGGATGTGTAGAAGCCATCTAGCCCACTAGCATATTCCTTTTCCTGTGTTAATGTACTTGATGACAAGCTAGGAACATCAGTGTGGACAGTTGAAGGCTGGTATCTGAGTATTTCAGGACTGCAATGAGTTTTCACCTCCTACAGGTATTCTTAGAGACATATTCTGAATATGTTCAACAGGAAAAATTAAGGCTATGTGGGGACTTTGCCAACAGAAACATAGACTCCAAAGAACTGTAGGATCAGGCAATAATTGGGAGTCAGCTGCCTCGTGAGGATGCACAACAATGAAAAACAGAGGCTTTCAAGTGAACGCTTAATGCAAACCTTCCACAACTTACACTACTCTGAACAGCAAATTTTCTGAGCTTTCATTTAATTAAAAAAAAAATTAAAAAACAAGGAGAGAAGAAACTACGTGATGGCAGTTTTGTAACTGGTATGTGAAGTTACAGTACTGTTAGACACAAGGCTGAACAGCAGATGACATATTTACACCGAAGACGTGAGACTATTGTTGACATGGTTTGTAATAGCAATGTTGATGTAAATGCATATTTGCTCAGTCTGTGTATCATGCTGACATTAATCCTCAAGGAAAGAAAACCATCTGGAAAATTTTCAGTTAGTATAATTGAACTGAATTAAATACTATAAACTCGCAAATTACTCAAGGCAAAACTTCTCTCAAGTGGTGAGAAGGGCTATATCCCTGTCTGTGTTTTACACTAGCCTCATCTAATCCAATGTGTGCCTCTAATGCGATATTTCCTGCCTTATTTTTAATAAATTGCTATGAATTGCACTCTACTGTATATATTTTTTTCCCCAGTAGAATATATCAAATAACCCAATTTGGTGAGGACAATGCTAGCTTAAATAGACACAACTTGAGATATCTCAAGCAAATGCCAGCATCTCTTAGGCTCTGAAGCGGTACAGTTTTTTGCTCTAGTGGAGCATTTTTCCCTAAGAAATTCCCTAAGGAATGTATTATTATGTGTATAAGAACTACATTAATAGTAACTGCATCCATCATGGTTTTTTAATTATTATTTGAATAGTAAGCAAATCATCCAGTCCTTATATTCAGTTAGACTCTGAGCAAAGTTGATAGTCTGCAGTGGAACTTTGACTCCCAGGTTTGAAGTAAAATATACGCTTTTCTCCTCTGCTACTCAGTACCAGTCTGGAACATGCCCTGGGTGCTTGACTAAGTCAGGATCTGAAACAGCCCCATGACAAGGTCCAAGGGGCTCAGAAGGAGGATTTAGGGCCTACCCATTAGCCCTAGATGGAGTTCTGACAGTGATTTCAAAGCAAGTAGGATCAGGTCCTCAGACACAGAAGCACAAATTGCACTACATCCTCTGTGACCATACGGAGAAGTCATTGCACCTTCCCAAGTGTTCTGAACCAAAGTGGAGCAGCTTTAGGAAAACTAAGGCTATTAAGCTATTCTATTGCAGCTTTTCACACCATATATCCTATGTTATAAAAACTGAGACAACATGAAAAAAAAATTATCTGTTCATTTTAGGTCTTACTTTGATATTAACTTTTTTATGGTTTGCCTTTTTCCTCCCAGCTGTTTTCTTTCCTATTTATTGCACGTGGTTTTTATTGGAACATAGCTGTCCAGAAATCGGTGCTTTTGAAGGCAGAGTAGATACACAACTGAAGTCTACTAAATGGCCTGTTCTGTTTACACGAGGCTTGTTAGATAACAAAGAGCAGAAAGCAAGTACTGAGCATCGATGTGGGTTTTCGTCATTTATCATCTGCAGATTATAGTGTTCTTGCAACTACAAAAGATAAACCCATAACAGAATGTAATACGAAGGCAATATCCCTTTGTTGTGCAAGTTGCTGTACAAGCAGTTAATTCTCATGGCTCCCAGGAGGTAGACAGGTCACCTGAACATCCTTAACACTTTGAATGTAAAACTGCAACAAGATATGGTTTTGACATATGGACTATTTCTGGATTTTTGTAATTTTGGAAGCATTCCTACTGACAGAAGCAAGTCTCCCATTGATTTCAGGAGTTCCTGATAAAATCCACTGATTTTATGAATCAATTAGGAAATCTCCTTTTTGGACTACAAACAAAAAGTAAGTGATGTTTACCATGAAAATTCAGAATCAGACTTCAAACACTCTGCACATGAGTTTATCTGAAGAATGATTCATGGTTGATATAGCTGGAGTTGTTAGCAAATATATGTTTAAATCATCAAAAACTCAGTGAAACCAGAAATGCTTAGAACTTTAAAATTTCAGCTGGATAATGAAAAAGAAGTAATGAACTTACTGTCCCTTATTTGAACTTACCAAACCAGAATGCCATGATGCTATAGGAGCTTGATAGTACTTGGCTGGACAGAGGCACTAGTCTGGTGGGGCTAGTAAGGGTGTTGCTTGTTTCCTCTTTTGCTAGCTATTGCTGTTGGCTGGTTTTGATATTAAGTGCAGCAGCAGCACGTAGGTTTGTGCAAGTTATTGGTCTCCTTTGCATTATCTTAGGCACCACCAGTAGTACTAAGTGACACAGTGAGGGGAGCCCTTTCCTGAAGTGTAAAGTATATTAAAAGAAATATTTAAAATTCTAAGCCTCTCATACTGAAATTGTAAGGAACTACAAACCTCTTGGCAAATATTCATGTTTAGGTTAAGCACGCTCTTTCCACTGCAAATACACTCTCTCCGTAATATGCTTAGGCCATTCTCGGTGCAGAATTCCATCAGGAAGCTCGTGGGGAGACTCAGCAGGATCACAGCATGGATTTGGTTGTATCTTTCATTTTATGCGCAATTCTGTTATTGGACACATGAAGATCTTTAAAGTACCAGTCCTCCTTACTCTGCACACTAAAATCCCCCACTGAAATTCGAATTGGGAGCCTAGCAATGGGGTTCCAAACCTCCTTCTTTAAATAAGAATGTAACGCTAATTAAGCCATTGTTTTTTATAAAATACTTTATTAAGAATAATAAGAGTAAACAAGGTTACAAAAATACCAACTTTATCAACTAATGAAGATGCCGTTAATTACAGAAGATTTGTAATACAAGTTATAACCGGTGTTCCCTTTTCATTAGGCATTCAGCTAGTTGTATTTGACGGGAGCATTATTTTTCCCACTTAAATATGAAAAAATACTCTTATCATACACCGAATTCCACAGGCAACTCCCTGAAGTCAGATCCCATGCAGGGAAAAATGCCCACAGGAAAAATACATAAATGCCCAAGAGTATGTTTAAAAAGGAACACTGTAAAATTTTAGGGTGAAAAGCCATGTTAGTTCCTGCCAGCAGCCCCAACATTCATAAAACAATAATATACCAGTGCACGTGAGGGAGGAAGAAAATAATTGATAAGGAAACAAGGCTAAACAACCAATCCAATAGGTTTCATACAGGTTCCATGGGGGTCAACTAGTTTACAACCAGCCTTCCAGAAGGATGGCAATAAAGCCTCACGTCCTGTTGCAGTTGCTGTGGAGTTGAGAATCTGTGTGCTTTTCAGTGTACAAGGATGCATGTAGTTCAGTGCACAGCCATAGGGAAAAGCACTGAGCAACTTTCAGCCCCCCTCCGCCCCCGCCCCCCCGATCTTTTGACAATCACATTCACTGATTTCAAGGGACATTTTGCCTGAGTAGATTTTGACCCTCAGAGATATATTTGGACCCTCGTCTGAAAAGCTCTAACTCAAGTGAGTAGCTCTGTCAAGTACATTGGCATTACCTGCAGCAAGGGTTTGCAGAATGCCTCAGAGAATTTTAATCTTAAACTAGAGAAGAAGATTTCAGCAGTAGCAGCAAAAATCTAGACCAGTACATTCCCAATGAGAGCTACAGTTTCTCTGAGGGTCATGAGGTTTATGAGAGAAAAAGAGAGAGGGAAAAAAGCTTTTTTAAGGGAAAAATGTTTTCATTAATGAAAGGAAGAAGCGTCAGCCAGTTCCAATGCCCAAAGAAAACCAGTAATTAAGTCAAACTAACTTCAGTAGCACAAAATCAGCTCTTAGGTTTTAATTCCAAAATTTTACATCCAGTTATTATACTTTTCAGAGACCAAGGATTACTTACAGCAAGCAGAATGAAGATGAAATTCAGTGGAGTTTAAGAATGTCCTTAGATAAGAATTTAAGTTCTGTACCCTTTAATTCTAATATGAATAAAATCACATCTATGAAGTAAAGTCCAGATCTCACTGAAGTTAGTAAGAGGCTTTCCAGCAACTTAGATGGGCAGTGGATCAGGTTCCCCTGTTATTACAGAGAGAAAAACATTAGAACAGTGAAAAAATATCTATAGAGTGTCCTTTCTTAAGAGAATCTTGTAGTTATAACAGTTGCCTGGTACGGTACCATTGGTACCAACAAGAAATATTCACAGGAATAAATGAAGTACAAATTCATTGCCACATATCATTAATCTTCTCTTCCCTTGCTCTTCAGAGTCTCATGTGCCCTCCATTCTGAGATAGGGAGAGCAAGAGCACCTGATAAGCAAGTGCATACAAACATGTTAAGTTCTGGAGCATCAACAATTTATTTTACTGAGGCGCTGCCCAGAACAAACAGGTAAAAATCCTTACACATTGTCTAACAAAAAACAGTATTTTTATCATATATATATATATGTGTATATATATATAAAAATCACAGTCTTCTGCACAGCAGAAGCTTATAACTAAAATATTTTAGGATTCAATTTTCTTAGATAGACATAACAAAATGCCTGCAAATATAATACAGTGAGCACATAACAATTCTTAGAATACAAAGAGTGAACATGGAATTACATATTTTATCCACATTCTACTTGTGACTGAAAACAAAACTCACTTGGATTTTTTTAAAAGTCTCTCTTAAAAAGTTAATCCTTTCAATAAGATATGGTCAGTATATACTTAGTAAGAATACACTCTTCACATACATGGCAATAATTAACTGTAAATACAACAGACTAAATCCTGCCCTCTTCAGGCCTGGTAAGTAAGAGAGCCCAAAAGGAGCATCAAGCCTTCAGAGGCAGCCAGAATAGATTGAGACAGACTGTCTGCGTTGAATCCACAACCTCAGATCCGCTGTATAGAGAAGTCGCATCTTGTCCAAAGAGACTATTTACATCAGGAGGAATTTCAGAAGCTCTGCCTGCTGAGACTTCTTCCTATGTGCCAGTAGAATCTGCTGGATGCTTGACACAAATCTCAGCAAGCCAAGCCACTTAAGTGTGGGCTGAAACTCATCCCAGTTCACCGGGAGATGTAAGCATATTTGAGTCCCACTGAAGTCAAAGTGCACTGCTGAAGAAAATAATTTGGTGAGTCAACATGAGGGCTGCCTCCCAAGACAGCTCCCCTGAAGTGGTTACTTTCTGCCAGGGCAGAATTCAACCCTGCGTTTTCTAAATGAAATGTCCTTTTATACGTCTACACCATGATGTCAGCTTAGCGGCTATGCAGTTAGATACGATACCCATACCATACAATTTGCTACTGGAAACACATACAATTATATAGTCACAAGTGAAGTAACAGTGCAGTTACTTATGCAATTACATGTACAGTAGTAAAACTAACAATTGGATATACATTGTATCAATTTTCCAGAAATTACAGGGTAATTGGTGCCACCTATAACAACATATTTGTATAATACTTCCAGCCATACAACTAAATGCCTAAAGGAGAACAAGCGCTTTTCATAGATGCTGATTATTTGTTCCCTTTCCCCACCAACATAAAGGAAAACGATGGTTCTACATACAGGCAGGAAACTATTGGTGATATTTTCCATATTACATACAAGATCATATCAATCTCTGCAATAATTTTATTACCCTGAAAGGAATTATACAAAGGATATAATTTTGTCCAAATCTAGGTAAGTTTTTATTAAAGATCTTAAGTCTCTGAAAAGGCTATTAATGTTTAACTTACTTTTCCCAGTATTAAGTCTCTCAGCCAGGTGCCAGATTCAACTATTCTTTTTCCTGCTGTAAATACAGAGTTACTTTCATGAAATAACTAGAATCAACTGAATTTTTAACACTTGTCTGTTGAGAAAGATTTGGGCATTTGATTGAAATTTCTTTTAATGGCCAAAGTCTGCCAGTAGCTAATCAGGATTAATTTTTCAAACTGTATGAAATACTCTCTTTAGCATTGTAAATTCACAGTTATTTCTAGGACTAACTTTAAACAAATGAGTAATAGTTTGCTCACCAATCCGCTTCTATGTCTCTTCCCTCATCCAAAAGGGTTTTTGAGATATCTATTAGGGGTTCACATACACACTGAAAGGACCAAGTGCAGAACTAGAGTCTATAAGCACGGTGTAAAAGGAAGTGATATTGACTTCTGTGAGAACTCTGCTTGTGGCAGGCTTGTCAACATCCATCAATAATGAAAATATTAATTTCTAAAGAGATTATTTTTAATGAAATATTGAAATCTTTGACCTCTTATAAGCAGGGAAGAGAAATATGATCATATATGCTGTCCTTGACATATGCATATATCTCTCAGTAGGTCTTTTGTCATATATGAAGAGAAATATATGGCTCATAGAAAGAATAAGATGTGTTAAATAAAACTATAATTTGTTTCTCCTTCCAAGATAATCTGAAGAGCAGCATAAAAGAGGTCATATGATCTATTTCCACAAAACCATTTATCATCCAGTAATAATATCGTTGCAAAATTGTTTACCCATTCAAGTATCTTCAGGAGATATGTCACCATACTTGCATATACTGTAAGTCACTCCAACATTTATAACACAACACTGATAGACAAAAACACTAAAAACACCCATAAATATTAAAAGAAGCTCTACAAACTTGACTATCAAGTAGTTAAAAAACTGTTGATCTTTACATTACACATTAATTCCATGTTGTCCAAAATCTTTCTTTGAATGGAAGTTGTTGAGTTTTTCAGGGTTTTCTGTAGGTCATCATAATCTTGTGTATCCACCGGGAGTAATATGAGACCCGAACAAAAATCCCAGGACGATTTCGAATGGCACATCCGCGGCCAGGAACAATGACACCAACTACTATCTTCAGCCTGTTTTGTTCACAGACCAAGGGACCACCATAATCTCGCTAGGAAAAAATAAACATAAACAATGTCACTTCTCAAAATGCTTCAAGACACAGCTCCCACCTGTCTCCCCCTAACTGATTTCTTTTGGGGATTACCTAGCTCAATGAACAGGCAATAGAGTTATTCTTGCCATAGGACAAAAAACAGCTTCCAATATGTTTTTCACAACCAGAACTTATGCGAACCAATGTCAAGGTTGGCCTTTGACCTTTGGTTGCTTCCTATAGAAATTAAACTCTATGATCCATCTTTACATGCATTTACAAATTTCTTTACTGAAAGAGTGGTTAAACATTGGAACAGGCTGCCCAGGGAAGTGGTTGAGTCCCCATCCCTGGAGGTATTTAAAAGACGTGTAGATGAGGCACTTAGGGACATGGCTTAGTGGGCATGGTGGTGTTGGGTTGACGGTTGGACTCGGTGATCTTAAAGGTCTTTTCCAGCCTTAATGATTCTATTCTGTTTTATTCTATGTGACTCTAGTGGCTTCAGACTACCAGATCTCACTGTCCTCTTCCAGCTACCTGCAAGCATAACATCTGTTTATGTGCACGTAAACCAGATGAGCGGAAAGTGAGTTGACTGAAAAACATCTTTGTTGTGATCACAGGCTTTGCATCAAAGACTACTGACAGAGCCAGTTTAATATCCTTCTGTCAGTCAATCATGTTGCAAGGCTCCAGGATGAGAATCTAAGTGTACTAATAGGTGGGGGGTGGGGGGGAACATGTCAAACATAATAAAAGGTAATATTTTGTAGACATAATTTTGAGACATAACTTGTTAAAATACTCTTTTTCATTATTCTGAGTGAATGAGACATTTATGCACCAGCACATGCATTCAGTGAAAATTTTGAGTATGACCAACTCAGATTGGGGTCTTATTTAGCACTAAAACATATCCAGTTTAAATTAGATTGAAACAGTAATTTAGACACATTCACATAGATTTGGGACTTGAACATAGATACTGCAGTTTTTACACAGGCAAACTCTATACTGAACCTAGCAAACTGGCTGCAAAACTAGACAGTAAATGTTCATATCGGATAGTGAGACATTGTTTCAAACAATAAAAGCTGACAATTAGCATTGTATTCTCTCTGGATCACCAGAGAAACAACAATGGTTGACCTTTGTTTGGTTTGGTTTTTTTTTTTCTGTCTAACGGCCGATTAGTTCCCACATGAACAATGAACTATGTCAGTACCATCAGAGCGGCTCATAAAACACTTTCAGGAGTGGAGTTTCACCTGCCAACCTGATTTTGTTTCTCTGCCTGTTCTCTGCTGAGGAAAGTAGCTTCAAAGGGGAACTCAGGGAGCAGGAAACCATACAGCGATTAAGACTGATTGCTAAAATTAATTCAGTCCATTTCTTCTTGTGGGGGAAAACAAAAAGTGCAGGATCCCCAGCAGACTTCCATGCAGATGTTTCATTTATAAGCCTTGACGTGTCTAAGAGCTCATTTATGATTAAATATTTGCTTTTGAAGAAAATACTTTGCAATAACAAAACAATCCTTTGGAATATTAATAATAAATGGAAGAGGCCTCAGCCTGGTGAAGACCTCGTTTCCCCATGATTTGGTAGTACCCCTGAGTAGGGAAAATTTCACTGCTTGGTTAACATCAGTATTAGGAAATCATCTATTCTACTCCAGATATTAAATGCATAATAACATTCATGACTGCCCTCCTTCTAGACATCATCTCATCAGGCAGATTTTCCACACAAAAAATATCTTCCTGTAATAAATGATTTACAGCACTTCTCCTCAGATATCTTTTCTCCATCATCAAAACTAGTCCCAAGCAAAACAACTGTATCAAACTGTACTTTCACTGAAATTGTTCTCCTGTCCTCACTGATACGTTGCTCAGGCTTGATTATGGAGACCAAATGCTCCAGCCTTCTGACTAATACTGAACCTCAGTACATTTTTTACTCTTTCTCTTTCTTTCATAACTTTATCAACTCTGTTGAGCAGTGACTTTGTATTTTGCATGCAAGTCCTCATCTAAGTAAGTAGTTAAATTTGTTCCAGCCTTTGCTTTCTACTCAATCAAAATATACTGCTGTTTTTAGCACACAGTTCACTTTAGACCTTATTATACAGAACACAAATTTATCTCAGTCTAGAAAAGTGTTTAGTCACATGAGTATATTTAACATTCATGTAAATCCTTTACTAGTGTGGCAGTACAGTGAAATTGAAGCAAAGGAACACCTTCCTGCACTTTGGCAGAAAATAGATCACTAGAAACACAAATCATTTTTCAATGCAAAAGATTAAAATAATTTTTTTGTGTACAAATTTAATACAGAGAGAGTAATTATGAAAAACTCTAGTAAATTATTTCTGGGAAAGAAATAGCCAGGTTGATAACTCCTAAGAATGTATTAGGAAATGCAGTATTTACCTCACAAGGCCCAGCACCGATGGTTTCAGCCACAGCACAGATTTCTGACTCATTCACAGTGATCTTCCCTTTGAGATATTGGTTGCATTTCTCATTTCCCAAAATAAACAGGTTTGCTACCCGGAGAAGGCCATCATAGTTAATTACTAGGATTGAAAAGAAAATGAGAACTTTATTCTATTTTAGGGAAAAAAAAAAAAAGAAGATGCAGTCTGGATAAACTTATTCATGTCACTTCAGTTACTGTATTTTCTCCCCAGTACTCACATTTTTGTCCAGCCTCACTGTTATCATGCATTTGTCTTTTGGATTTCTTATATTTGCTACAAATGAGATTTGCAAGAAATTTGTTTGGCACGCGTGTCTGTTCAGTTCTCTGAGAATATCTGGAGAAGTTTTTTGTATTAGAAGAAAGCGCGAGGTAACTGGCTTTACTCTACAGTCCACCACCAGCTTGCCCTGTCACGTCACAGAAGTCAGAAAAAGTGAGCCTCAGAATGTTGTCACTCCCATCAGTGGAGCGAGGATTTTGCTCCCTGCCTTAAACACCAGTTAATGTGTAACAGTGCCTGCCATGGCCTAGGGAAGGACGTGTGCTTGAAAAATACTGTAGCAGAGTAGGGTTTTTCTCGTTCTGTGCTGGCTTAGCTACACTGAATGACTGTGCCTGCAAGGGCAGAGCCACGGCTTTGTGCAATCTCCATTCACCAGTGTGGTCAGGAAGCAGGAGCCCTGTGGAGCTTGCTCTTGTTCTACATGTCAAAAGACAAGCCTGTACAAGCTGCAAAGATAAATAAAGGGCCTGGACCTACCTGTTCCCTGCACAGCCATCAAAAGAAAATGCCAAGCTTGCCCTTTACTGAATTGTTATCCTGCTTTCTTGAATACAAAAGTGGATGTTACACTTCTTCCTTCCCTGACTAGGATGCTGTGAGGATTATATTTAGTAATGCATAATATATAGCACAAAGTCCTTGGATGACAGATGTTATGTATTTACTGTATTACGTAGTTCCACAACATTGCAAATACCTTATCAAATCTCTTAAGCTAAGCTTTCCCCTGATGCTGCACCGTGCTCCAGCCTGACTTCCCTGTCCCCCAGACAGCCGTTTCCCCCAGAGGACGGCTAACATAGCCATGCTGGGAACATCAAAGGCAGTCATCTGGGAGAGGGCTGGTACAGATCATTGCCACCCACAAAGAAATGCGGAGTAATGGTTACAAGGAAGAGAGCCTCAGAATTACAGTGTAGTTTCTGCTCTGCTTCCAGGACAGCGTGAGTATGTTGCTGCTGCTTACTCAGGGTCTGTGGCAAAATGACATTTGAGCACAGTAATTATTGGACTAATTATTGTCAACTGGCAGCTATTAACTTTATCATCAACACATAATTAGACAGATATAGTATTTACCAGACTAAATAAATGTCTGTTCTCCCACATATTTGTATTTACTTCACACAAAAACTGTGTTTAATAAACATTAGTAAGGTTGCAAAGTCAAGTACTCAAAAGTTAGGAAATGCCAGACTTCAGGCTGCCTGTGCATCCTTCGTTCACTGTCTTTGTGTATGTTAATTATGTCTTTGATTACATGATTCTGTATTAGTTTTTCCACAGGGCAGTTTGCTTTGGGATACAGAAAGAGACTGCTCAAGTAGATGAATAGGAATTTTTCAAAAAAGGGTTAGAACTCTGCAAAACAATTCTGCCAGATTTTTTAAACATGTAGAACAATATTTTTCTCTAGTTCATTCTTTGAAATGTTTAAATCATTTTGCCTGTCACTGAAACAAAAACAAAAAAAAGAGGATGGCTACTAGAAAATATTTCATATTAAATGTTCTCAGATAAAATGCTCAAAGATTTACAAAATTAGAAAAAAACTGAAACTGCATTTTATAACAAAAACTGTTGGACAACCGAGGCATCAGGCGATACCAGAAGCCTCACCTATAATGACAAAAGGAAGTAAGCTGTCAATGTATTCATTTAGTTTTTAAAAATAATTTCTTACATCCAGTGTATCCCCATCCATAAACACTGCAACTGGTCTTCTCTGGAATGGTACATCCAGAAATGGGCAATCGGATTATTTCTACAAAATTTGTCAATATGGCAGGTCTGAAAAGAGAAAACAAATAATAGATATAATGGATTTTACTTAACCTTCTAAAACGTATCTTAAGAATGATGTTGAATCTATTATAGACCACAGCAATTAAAAACTGTGCCAATTCTTTTCCTTTCTTTTCCATCTTTGAAGAATATGATGGATTCTCTTCTACCTATTTTTCGTGCTACAGCTGTTAACTGTCAAAAGATTTCTTGAAATGCTGTCACCATTTTTATGCTATTTAACTTGGGGTTTCATCTTAAAAGTAAGTAATGATGGCATTTCATTTGAATATATAGTTTTGCTAATATAGAGAAAGTTTGAAAGCTCATATATACACAAGGATCTCAGTTACAATCTGGTGCTTATTCTTTAAATTAAAACCATATACTAGTCAATGTGTTTTGGGTTGTTGTTTTTTTTAAAAAAAAAACCTCAACCAAATAAACCTCCCAACAAACCTAAACTTGGGTTATCAGGAAAAAAAAGGAGGCATGATTTTTCCGAAGTAACATCTGTTTTCTGAGTAAGGTAGATGAACCTGCATTTCTGCATATATCAAGTAAAATTTACAATTGGAACATTTACCCCATGGAGACATCATCTGCAGCATCAGAGATAGTAGAGAACTGAATTTTAAAATCTTATTTAGGAAGACTTTCATTTATCGTTTAGAAATCCTGGAATTGGCAATAATAACTACTAACCTGCTAAGTTTCAGTAAGACCAAATCTGACCCTGCAGGGCCGTATACCAGCTGGGAGATATTCAGAATTTGTCTATGCTTCTCCTCTCCCTTTCCTTTGATATTATGGACTCCAAGCCAGGCTTTGTAGTCTTTCAAATCTTTGTACCTAAATGAGGCAAAGTTGGTTAGGATTTTGCTGAGTATATAATAAAATAATTCAAAAAACTCTGCTTAATATGATTATGCTAGAAGATCTTAACTAATACTCTTCACCAGAAATGGGTTTATGCAGCCAACTGCTATTCCAAAGTCAACATGCTCAGATGTAAGTTTCTGGTCTGAAGCCACTACATAATTTTATCTTTAACTGTTACTAAAATCTAATTTTTTTTTTTCCTAATAGTATCCAAACATTTAGATCCTTGGACAGTATGAACCTTTGAACTTGTTGAGATTTACCCAAGTTTTCTATTTTATTCTGTCCAGTTAAGCAGAAGCATGAGATTATTTTCATAAAGAGGCAATTGTCTAACCATTACACTTGGAAAACATATTTATACTTCTATGTAAAATAGCCAGAGCTCTTTTAGATTAACAACAATAATAGCAGAAGATATCAAGGTCCCACAGGACTTTTACATCAGAAAAGCAGTGCTAAAGCCAAACAGAAGGGAAAATTTTGCATTTAAGTTGAAGAAATGTTGTGCTGATAAGTTCCCGAAAATAGATGTATTTCAATATTGCAAAGCTACAGACTACTGTACCGAGAAGGGAAACACTGCCTTGCTGTTAGAACCCACTCTTCCTTTATCAAAGTACCTCCACAGATATGCTTATTCCTGGGGAAAAAAAATTAAGAAAAAGAAAATAAACAAACAAATAAATAAAAGTAATAGTGTTAGTTTCTACATAGTTAAAAACTTTAAAGGATACTTTTGCTCCCCACATATGTTTGCTGGTGAAACGTGGCTGACTGACAGCCTGCAAAAACATGTCTCTGCCCCTTTGCTCTACAGTTTCAACACTTATAGTAGCATGACTTTGCAGAGTTTTATTCCAATGTGTATAAACCAGGAGGAAAGAGAAATTCAGTTACTCTGTTCATTTAGTAGTTTCTAAGTTAAATTTATAGTAAGACACATAATTAAAAAAAAAAAAAAAAAAAAGGCAAGTTAATTCTTTGTAATAGGAACTGGACTGAAACACTCAAGCAAGTCCCCAAACTGCCACCAGATGTAAACAACATTTGGTCATTATTCATGTAGGTATTATTCAAAGCTTTGACCTCAAGGTGGAGAGTTCCTATTTGATTACCAGCTCTATGAGATTTCTGTCCCCACATACTTCAGTTGGAAACAATCTGCAATGTATGACATCCTACATGTGATTATAGAAAACCTACAGCATAATATATCAAGTAAAATTAAAGCAATTAAGCATGACAGTTCTTTCAAAAATAAAGATGACTGTGGAATGCAGATTAATTAGTTTCCTTCTTTGTGCCTCCAAAATCACATTTCTTTTCTGCAGCTTTTTGGAAAGTGAACCAGAATTGTCAGCAATTTGGGAAAAGCTTAAAATCTCACAATTTATAAATTCAAATCACACAAATGTTCAAAGCTTTGCAAAGAACTGCTGGAAGGAGCCCAGACTATATGGAGTTCAAAGACAGCAGAATAACACAGATGCTTGCCTCCTTTTTTTATTTTTTTTTAATTGTATTTTGGTTGAGGAACAAAATATCTAGTCCAAAAGGCTGGATGCTTCTTAAAATATAGATTCTGCCCAGTTTTATCATAAAAATGTCACAATCAGGAGCATAAACATGTTCTTGCATATTATGTTTGTATCACTAATTATCAAAAGGAATTTACAAGATCGCATCCTCTGCTTTTGAAGATTGAGTAGTACACATAGGAAAGTTAAACTTATTATTTGAATGTGGCACAAAGCCAGAGCTGATTCCATGAAATAGATGAAATTCATTCAAATATACTTAAATATACTCAATAACAGAATTTGAATCTGTTATATATTTTAGTATATAAGAAAATATGTCATTGATTAATTTAACATTTAGAAGTGGACCTTGGTTGCCAAATATGAATACCAGTTTCTAAGTATCACTAAGACTTTACCATTCAGATATGGCAATTCCATTTTGAGGTGTACAGTTAGTTTTTTGCAGAAAGTCCTGAAGTCATTAAGATTTTGTTTCAGAGAAGATTCTATTTGCTTCCTTGGTAACAGTACAAAATAAAACTACATTTTTGTGCCCACATGTAGTACTTAAAAATATATTTTGCTGCTGGAGTATCCCAGGAATCCCTTTTTCATAAAAGAATCTGAAATCATTTAAGCACTCATCTGCTTAATGGAATTTTGTTGCATAGCAGAAAATCCAGGTTCAACTACTTTAACATTAGCTATTTAAATTTTAGGCACCCAGATGTAATTCACCTCACCTGTCTAAAAGTTCCTCAAACATCAAGGCTGCTTTAAAAATAGTGGAAAGGTAAACCTTTCCAGAGGGTGATTCAGCCCACCTATCTGGTTACTTAGTCTAGGAATAGAGTGGTGTTCCTCTAAAAATATCTTTCTGGACCATCGGTTAGGCTTCCAGAAAGGTCTAGTTCTGACTGGAGCTCATGAGATGCAAAGATTAGCAAGGATGGGAAGGACCCCTAGTATTTCTCTAGCAACGAAGCAGAGTAGAAAATCGGCTTTTTATCTTTTCCTTTATGCCAATTTTTCATTTAAGACCTACTTTACAACATGGTTTTGAAAGAGATGATGAATCATAAGCTGATAGAAGTGAGCTGTACTTCAGTCTGTACCAGCAGACAAAAAAGACTTTTTTTTTTTCATGATAGAAGATACAGGGCTGATGCATGAGATACATCTCCTGTTATGCATTAATGACTCACACTTCCAGCTGATGAGTTATGAACCAGAGTAATGAACGTAGGAAACGGTAATTCTGTGTTCTGGCTTTTACACAGTAGCAAAGTAAGATCTGACATAATGTAATACACATTTCCAGCTGTAAATGTTAGGATCTTGTTTTACAGAATGAAAAGGATTTCCCTATAGCTCCTACTTATTTTTTTAATACAGAATACATTTCAATTGATATGAGCAGAAAGCTAAACATGACACTGGTATCAATCCAACACTTCACAACTAAATGCACTGCTGTTAAAATTAAAATACAGATATGAAACTCAATTTTTTTTGTAACAGCCTCTAAAATAAACAGTTTAATGTTGGATGCTAAGCCAATGTTATGAAAAGGTCTGCAGTAGCTAATTGAAAGAGCAGAACAATACGAATGCTTTACAAGCTCATATGTGTAAGTTAGTGATAATGAAAATATTTATATTTCACTGACGGAGTGAATACTATGGAATCACCTGATATTCCAGGAATGCTTATTTTCTGCTTTTACAGAATTTAACTGCAATCTAGAAGTATTCTTATTGTGGTCAACATTTTCTACAGTTCCAAAAAAAAAATATCCTAGTAGATATATTGTCTTTCTAATCAAAGTGATAGTTACCTGTATGTCAAACTAACCACCCATCCTTCGTTAGTTTGTGTTGGGATTCCGTTTACAACTCTCAAATGTTTTGTTGAGGCACAAGGAATGACAGTATCTGAAAGCAGGTCCAGAGATCACATTTTACTAAAAACAGCGGTAGGAAACCTGTACAGTTGCACATAAGGACCACAAGAAGGTCAATATTTATTACGGATTAATTTTCCTGCACTAATGACATGTATTTCTAAAGCATCAAAACTACTTCAGTGAAGCTGGGTCAGTCTATATAAATATTCATAGGGAATATAAAATACATATATTTAAATAGGTTTTTCAGAGATTTACATAGTTATAAAGCAAACATTGAAAATCATTACCATATCTCACCACTGGCAAGACAGGACAGTGAGAATAGATAAAGGAGTATAATAAAGCTATTCTATATTTTCCTCCTGTAAAAGCAATATTTCCCAAGCTGTATGGTTTTTTGTATCTTTAACTGATCTTTCTCTTGTTTCCCGGTCGGAAAGAAATGGCCAGTCTTATAGGATACAATACATGCACTGCACAGTACATCTGCAAACTTACTTACCATCCAAGCTGGTTGTAGTAGGAGTTGTATCACCTTCACCTAGACAGACACATAAGATAGCCATAATACAAAATTAAAACACATCTGAAAACTGAGTGGAGTAAAAAAAACCCAGCAAATGGCATATTGTTAATTTTAATAGTTCACAAAGTTTTAAACTTCAATGATTTCTTTAATACTTTGCAAAAGCACAATTTAGTAAGGATTAACAAGAAGGCAGAATTTCATTCCAATAGAATGAAATAAGAATTAAACATTTTGCAACAGGAGTTTCAAGCATTTTTCTTCTTGGCTGAATCCCAAATACATCAGGCTATCTATCATGTTCAATTTACATGTTTCATTTGAACAAGCAAATGCTGAAAAATGAAGTTGTGACTTTTCTATAAGCTTTCAGGAACTATAGAAGTCATGTGATTAAATCCAAATCAGATTTAATGAAAATTTCTAATTTCCTTAAAAACCTTTGTAACTTCAAAAGTCATTTTATGTTGCTATCAGTAAAAACTTATCCTTATCAAAACATGTTTCCCAAAATCTGATTTGGTTCTTCCATCTAGTCCAGGTCAAAATACAGTTACAACAAGGTTGCTTAAACTTGGTTCAAAATTTTTGCCTTCCGTGACCCAGCACTATGAACTAGAGGTACAGGGGTAGCTATTGAAAATTTGCACAGGCAAAATTTAAGCAGTCTCATCCAACTAGCTTTCCATCGTTAGGCAAATATATATATATTAAAAAAGGTATACAGTTATATACATAGTTAAATTTCCATGTGTATGTATACACATATGCATATGTGTATGTGTATGTATATGTGTGTGTGTGTGTGTATGTATATATATAAATGTATATATAGTGCAGTTTGAAGAGACCAGTTAAAGGAACCAAGTAAGTACACTTGGGAACTGCCAGTGTTTTGTCTGTACTGGTTAAGCTGGTTATCAGCACCTGAATGAGCTACTGCTAGTTTAATAGTAGTCCATACAAGTTACAACTGTAAAACAGACATATTCCAGCTCTGGAGTTTGATTCCAGAAATCATAATACTCACCATTGCCATATACCCTACAAATGTTTGCTGTGCATATTTCCTTAGGAATTCACCTGAGACTTCAAATATCACCTCTTGGAGACGCTGCAGTTCAGACTATGAGGAAATGCAGCAGATTGCTGCTAGGAATGAATGTAACATTACTCTTAACCTCTAGAGATCACAGGCATGCATTCAAAAGCCTGATTTAGCATTTAAATGTTCTCCCAGGATATACAGCCCAGTGATTTAGAAATAAGAATTGAAGAGAAAAATTTAAAACATAAATGTGAATTGCACATTTTTCGGCATAAATCTATCTTTTTCCACTTAGCATTAGTTTATTACTGAATTCCCTAGGATTTTTAATCCTGTTTATTTAAGCTATTTAGATTTTAACATGCAACTTTGGAGGAGTGATGTTCCTCATTCTTGCCAGTTGTTAAATCATCCCATAGACATCCGAAAACAGAATCTAATCTATATAGCACATATACACTTCAACATATATATAATGAGTTATCCTGACTTTACAAACAAACACAGATCACATAAAGAGACTATGAAGTTTGTAGCGCAGAAGATAACTGTCCCTGGGTTTCTTGCGGCCACAGCCAGCATTCTGACCGCTAGACAATTCTTTGTCTCCATCCAGCCCTCATTCAATAGCTAGATCTGTTGGAAAACGTTTGACCATGTGTAATAGCCCTTTTATGCTCCTGCTGCATAAATAAGCCTTGAAATGTCCAAGCTGGTCAAGGAAAAGGACCCCTTGTTCGTATATTGCACAAGCAGCTTCTGTCCATTCCTTCTCAGTCATGCACAATTGATTTTTGATAGAATTACACATTTTCTGCTGCCACAAGTGACAACAGAAATGTATGCATACACATGTGACACCATGGCTTCACTGGGACTGCACAGTTGACAATGCCTGAGGCATACCAAGTACTCACATCGAGAAATAGGGCAGTAATCCCAGGGAACGAGAGGATCATCTGTGTAACACCAGGGACCATGAAAATCATCATCTGGATTGCGGCAATAGTTTTTCTTCAGTTTACTAACATCTGGTTCTCTGAATATTTGTATATGCCTACAGGGAAAAAAAATTCAAAGTGCTGAAAAGCTTTATACTATAGCCCAAATTTTCAAAGGTTAAATGTTGCTTTGCTCCACATTGTAATATTAGCTGATTGAGAAGCCTACAGGTCAGGGTTTAGGGCTGGTTGAAATCAAAGGGAAGACGAGACCCAAACATTTGCTGGATCTGGGTCCAAGTTTCCTCTGGTTGGTATTTTAAGCACTGTGTCCACAGGATAGCTGGGAGGTTTCTAGATCTCCTGCTGGAGCTAAAATCCCTGGATACCCTGAGGAGGCGTCTTTACACGGATCAGAAGAGCATCTGTGTTGCCCTCAGCAAATCTGCAAGCCTCTCTGGGAGCACAGGTACATTCTCCCTGCAGATTAACAGCACAAGGGAGCACTGAATCTGCAAAGAAAGCTGAATATCGGGCAAAGGAAAGACAAATGCAAGAAAGTTAGCCAGACTGAGCAGCAGGCGAGGAGAAGGATGAATGGCTCAGACAAACTGCAGTGATAGGTCACCTAAGTTGCAAACCTACCTGAGGCACTTTAAAGGTGAAAGTTTGGGGTGGCAATCTGAAGCAAAGTTGTTTATTTCTGGCTTGTCAGACAGAAGCATACAGGCTCCCTAAGTTACAGCTGCACTGCCCTTTTAGTTCATAACCAACCATGCATGCTGCTTCTAGCACACCCATAACCAGAGTAACTGCTGAAGTGAGACAGATAACTCCCCAAAGAAGTTCCCAGAAGGAAGATTTGTGGGAGTTAGAGAAAGGCTGATCTGTGCTCAAGATTATATGAATGCAGCTGCATCAAGCATCCAGTTGGTTCAAGCTGTCTCATTCACAGATAATTAAAGACTTATCAGAGCTGTCAGAAGTCATGAACTTAAATGTCTGCCTCACTTACATGGACAGGACACTGGAATATGCATGCTGTCTCTGACCCTGTGTCATATAGTCCAGTTGGTGATTCCAGACAGTGCCACTGAAGTCTGCCTTTTGCAATACAGCTTCCCCAAAGGCTGACTTACTGACTTACATGCCTTCACCTGACTGACCATCAAGTCAGCAGCAGAAATCAGGGACAGCCAAATTCCAGAGGGCAATGGTTGATATGTTAGGTGCTATGACTGTGGTGATCATGAGCACTAACTCAGGAACAATTACCAAAAGTAATATAGACATAATCACATCGACTTCAGAAACTGAAGGAAAATGAAAGGAAAACTGTTTCCATCTGGGCCACTGATGTGTGTAATATCTCACACGTAGCAAAATTTTTTATGAATCTCCGTCTTTGTGCAGTACCTGGAAGTCATTGTTTTTGTCACTCCTGAGATTTATTAATCTACTGTTCTGAACCAGCAGGGACAACGCTGAGGATCCTGGCATGATTGAAAAAGTCTTGGAAACTCACAACTTCTTTTGTACTTACTGCTGATTCATTTTTACTTTAAGAAATAAATTAAAGTAACTTGCCATATTCGCTACTTGAATATGAAACCAAAGTAATGATAAATAAGAGAAGTTGCAAGTCTCTTTAATGGCATTTGATGTCAGTGTCATTAGATTGTAAACTCAAGATTCAATTTCAGGCTGCAAGGAACCTTACGTGGTTTCAAGTCCAACCTCCTGCTTGAAGCAGCACGAGCTATGAGATCAGATTGATGAGATAACCATTTCCTGCTTTATTCCTGCTATCCTCTCATAGAACAAAACTTTCAAGGACAAAGATGGGGTAAACCAGGCCAGTAAACTAAACACTAAGAAACATCCCAAAGCCTGCAATTAGTGGTTAGCCTGAACAAAGACATGTTGTGTAATGTATTTAAACACCGAAAGAAAAAAAAAAAAGGAAGAAAAAAAAACCCTAAAGCTCCAGGGCATAAGGGGACATTTTAAAATCACTGCAGAAGAAAAAGAGATGCCATCTGGAGGCAGTATTTACTCAGAACTCACTGAACCATTTCTTTCTGTTTCGTATGTACACACCTACGTAAGTCTTCAATATTCTTGTCCCATGTGGCGCAATTTAGCCCAAATCTTGTCTTGGATAGATTCCCCATGTAACTCTTGCCATTGCCACGATAACAATCTGAATAAGAATGTTGAGACAAAAAGAAGTGGAGGGTGATTGTGCAACATTGAAAAGAAAACTCTTCCTTTCCATCAGTAATCCAAGTAATTAAAGACAAGTGTTATATTTAGCAAACACTATACAATATAAATCAGACAACTGTATAAATCAAATCAGAAAGAAAATGGGAGAAAGTTTTCAAATTTAGATACATAATGTCCTGCTTGAGGCCTTCATTCTCAACACAGTAACATTTTAAAATTTGTCTTACTTAGATAAACTGGGAAAATTTCTTTCATAAATAGTTTATGGTTAATTTAGAAGAGTCACACAGAACATTCTAAAAGTTGACAGGAACTGTTTTATATGAAACAAAGCAAAAGTGCCCCCTTAATCCTCCCTCCTCAAAAAACAGGCACTCTTAGCCTATTTGAAACAACTTACCTTCGTGTAGATTCTGGATACTGGCAACAGTATATAATTCTAGACTTAAGTTCTACTTTGGCAAATCAAAAAATCAACATGACTTTAATTTTAATGTAATTCAAAAACTTGCCTGTTCACTCCAGCAGAAGTCATGTTTAATTCATAAGCTTTTATCACAAGCTTTTTTGAGACTTTTCAAGAGGATTGTTTAAAATGATAACTACTATAAAGACTTTTTGTATAAAGCATTTCATTTCATATTCCACAGTATTTTTACTTTTTGATAATTGATACTTTATAAAAAACACAGAGTGAAAGTCAAAGTTTAATCCTTTCTCTGACAGAACTCTTGCAACTGCAACTCTTTCAAATTTTAAGAGAAAAAATGGCTAAAATTTAAAGATGGAGATCTTAATGCAGCCTGATGTAGGGTCATAGGTCTGAGGTCTTAGCCTCAGTTTATGCTATGATTCACATCAGTTCTCAGGATGCAGTAATACTCCTTAGAGTAATACCAAGACCTCATGGGAAAAACAACATTTGCCTGAAGACTCAGAGTGGACTTTACAGACAGAGGTAACAGCTTGAAGCTAAGAGGTTATATGGGAAGTCCCATGTTTTTTTTTTCAGCTCAACTCCTTTTAGACAAAGGGTATATGGAAAAAATAAATTTAAAAAATCACTTTTGGTGGTCTCATATGCAATTATAAAAAGGCTGTGAACCAAGGAAATCATCTCAGCTCTGGAAAAAGCCTTTCAAACTAAGAAAGGTAAGACAGTGGAGGAGATCTCCAGCTAATATAAAACGGCACGCAGATTCTCCTTGTCTAAAAATCAGATCCAATAGCAAATCTTTGCTGCAGCTTTCCCTGCTGGAACTGAAACATGAACTGAGAAACGAATGTCATTTACACCATGATGAATCCCAAGTATGCAAATAAAGCCAAAGCGGAACTACACAGGTGTAATACAGATGTACTGAGACCAACTTCTCCACTTTTCAGGCCTGCCTATCTGTCGTTTGGAACAGTACAGCATTCACTTAAAACCACGTTATCACCCTTCTCTCTGTTACCTTGTTCATTTGATACATCACACTTAGGAATCTGGGAGCAATAACCAATACGGATGTTTGGGTCAGTGGTAAAACACCAGGGTGATTCAGATCCATCTGGATTTCGGCAGTAGTTCTCCCTCAAATCCCTATGAAAATAAATATGTTAGCTCACAGCAGGGATAACCTAAAACCGCTGATGCATTCTATTGCTTTTTATTATGAATTAGCAATAATATAGGCTCCTTAAGGTCTGTATGTTACTTGATCAGTGTCAAGTGCAAGGAGATGAGGAACCAGTAAGAACACAGTGTCCAGACAAATATAGTAATTGTAATAAAAATATGGTTATGGGAATTCATTTTCAGTGGACCTATGTTTTGATGAGATATAAGATTTCATTTGAAGATTAACAATATTTTCAAGATAGCTTATTTTTATTCAGGATTCTCCATCAAAATTTGCATGCAAGATGACATTGGATACACCTGCAATCCATTACAAGGGTTTTTAAATACAAACATTTCCAAAGTGCTTAAAATTCCCTGTACTTTGAATGGTTCTGTTGAGTTTAGAGAAAGAGAGTCTTGTAGACTGTCAGTGATTCATTTAAGAAACTGAATCTTGGAATATAAAAAAAAGTATGTGGAAATTCTATACAGCTGTTACCTTTAAAGTAAAAGTTAGTCACAAGGGAACATCTTTAAATGTCTCTCGCAGCTTGCATGAAATAGTCAAACCTCTTAAATGTAAGTTTTATTTTCCCATCTCCTGACAGTTGTTGCCATGTTCTGTGCATCTCCATATTTCACTCTATTTCTCCATCTGCAGCACTTACTGATAATAGACTATGGAAAGAATGGGCCTAATGCTGTAATTCTTACTCATGTGAGTTTTGAACAGCCATACCAGTGGTTCTGTTGATTTTACTCAAGCTATTGGCTTTTACAGATCCCCCCCCCAGCCACGGCGCTCTCAAGCATCAGCTGAATAAGCAGTCCTAATATTGTTAGCCCCTCTACATTGCTAGGAACATTGTTAAAACCACACGAGGGCCTAATCCTGCAGCAGCGTTCCATAGGTACAGTGCAAATTGGTTTAAGTGGTGGTTTGTCTGAGAAAAACCTGTGGGATCAGGCTCAAGCACTAACTTCCAGGTAAATTCAAGATGGTCCTAAGATTGACAGAGGAGGCTCAGGATCGGTCCCATTTTCCATTACAATGATAATTGTTACATTTTCAGTAGATGTGTTACAATGCACAGTATTTGATCAATAAACTGAACAATAGCAGTGAAAGGATTAAGACAACCTAACTGTTTTGCTCAAACAAGCTGTTGTTAGAGAGATAATCCAAACTCAGACTGGAATCTTTTCTTTACCTTGAAAGATCCACATTATTAAATTCCAGCACAAGCCCAGACTGTTATTTAGCCATCAGTAAAGACATTTAGTACAAACTAGGCTTTGGGTCCATGCTGGTCAGCTAGGTTTCCTTTACACTTAGTGAAAAAAGGACTGAAAGAGCATGATTAAGGTAACTGCCTAAAATAAGTAGATTATTCAAATCCTGGGAGTTTATGAACTGTACAGAAAGGTTAGATGACCGGTGGTCCTTCAGGTAAATGCAGTCCTATTCATGCAAATACATTTAGTCATGAGACAGGAAAAGGTTTAAAAAGATGGAAAATAAAGGAAGTGTTGTCAAATATTATAAATGTCAAGTATTGCCAAGGAGATTACACTTAGGTAATATTTAGGACATATTAAGTTAAAGTCAGTAACCAAACTGTGAACAAATACTTACCTCCATGAAAGAAAAACAGTAATAATGTACCAGCACTATTGGGATTCAGGTCCCAGTCTGGAAAACATCCATACACTTCACAATCAATTAAATTGGTGAACACATGCTTGAAGAAAAAGTTCATAAAAAACCTGACAGTTTCACACAAGTTTATCTAGAATTAATATTTTGAGATCTGAAGAACTGATTTTCCCATGTTCAAATGGTTTTCAGCATCAGCAAGTAGAGTGAATGCATCAGGTCGCAGAGCAGGGACAGGAATCCTATGGTCTGCTTTGGTGGCATGAATTTCTAAACATTTGAAAACTAAGCTCTTTTCCCACTGCAGTAATACCCACATGTCTCTACTCACTTGCACTTGAAGTTCTCAGGAGTGATGTTGTGCTGGTGAGGAAACTGGGAGTCCCACCGCTGGCACTGGATTCCACTCCATATGGTGTTGACTGTGCCACGGTAACCCTCACCCTGTCCCTGAATGCATGTTGACGTCTCAGCTGCTGCCTCCGTGCTGTTCACGATGCTTTCATCTGCAGACCCAAAGAAGAAGTGCTGTTTCATTTTCTTAAGACTAAGCCTGGCTCAGGATATCAGGTTTGAACTCCACGTTGTAGTTCAAATCATGGTAACTGGAGTTCTTTGGTAAAATTGCCAATCTGATGTCTTTTACAGAATAATTTTCTCCTCTTCATATTCACAACATCCATGAAATCAAAATAGGTGTTAGACCTTACGCTAGTTTATCCACTTGCAGGCAAAGAATCTGCAACATTTAAGAGCTTTTGTTTAGCAAGACACCTGGCCTATGCTATATCATTGAAGGTCAGGAGATATTCTTGCTTACTCTTTCCAGTTCAGCAAATATTTTCTCATTCGCTTAGCTTTACAAAACTGAGTGACCACCCATGTGTGCGCTTTAAACATGTTAATACATGTTTGCAGGATTAAAACCCAATTGGTTTTCTCCAAAGAATCCCCAGAATATCAAGTCACAGGAAAAACGATGCAGATTGAAAAAAAGAAAAGATAAATCCTATTATAAAGTAATGTGCTAAATCCTCCTTGAAGCTTCTCTTTTTATGCCTCATATAGTTAGAGAAAAAAAAAAAAAAAAAAAAGAAAAGCCCAGCTTTTGGAAATCAAAGATCAGTATTCTCTACAGAGAAACAAATTTTTTAAAAACTAACAAATTGATCAGACTCAAGATCTTTTACAGATGTTGATATAATCTGTATTCACCCTGGTGTGGGCTGTCTTGAACTAAATTCAGAAAAACAGTGGTTTTTGAAATGACTCATTCACATAACTTGAAAGTCTCTTTGTATTTCTTATGCAATTTTCATAATTGCAAATTAATGGCACAGATATTGCATCAGATATATACAAAGTAGTACAAAACTAACTACACTACAGTAAAAGCAACGCTTCGACAATGTCCCAAAAAGCTCCCAACATAATATTTTTGTAAGTAACTGCCCATCTGTTGATAATTGTTATTGTTCACAAGACTAATTTTATTAATTACCTTAAAAGTATTAGTTGCCAGCAATAAGTATGTTAATAAAGTTTTAAAATTAGTTTTCTTCAAAAAGTCCAGTGATTAGAACAATATTTGTGTGTTACTCATAATATAGTTCATTCCTGGTAACTTGAGCCAGTTCTATAAACTTGCAGAGAATATGGATCTTAAGGAAACCAAATGTCATAACAGATGGGTTTGGCTGATTTGCTGTCTAATCTTCTACGTTAAAGAGCACTTCCCTGTCAGATGATAACATCAAGTTGTGCAGTTGAATTATACATTTCTCCATGCTGGAGAGAATTTCCCTTTTTCTCTTCATCTGGTTGATGTTTTTACATCAATGTTTCACGGTCAAATTAATTTCCTGTCCTTCCTTCCCAAGGCATTTTGTCTGCAAAGGTTGTTCTGTTTCAATGGGATTGTGAGTTCCAAGCTCGTTCCAAAGTCAAAAGGACATGGCACTGCAAGTACCACAAGCAACCTTCTGCAGGCTGACAAATGCACCCTTTCTAGTGGATTCATCAAACAGGTTTGCAGCTAGTAACTATATTTTTAGTCATTATTACTCACTTTTTAAACAATTGGACAACAAAAAGACAAATTCATACATCTAATAGAAATACATAGCTGCATATTTCAGTTTTCCGTCGTAACTAATATATGAAAACAAATTGGAATTATATTCTAAAATAGCTCCTAAGCTGATTAGACTGAACATTGTTGTGCAACATTCAAATACATATTAGTCTTTAAAAAAAAAAAAATGCAATGCTTTTGTTAAAAATGAAAGAGATGTGGTGTATAATTTGGAAAAAAAAATAAAGTTACCTACTATGATAAATTTCAGCATACATATGGCATCCTGGCTGCATAATATTTCCTAAGTAAACTGAAAAATTACAACTATATAACTCTAGCAAAAAGTCTTAAATAATAGTAATAATGCATAAAAATTCAACCTAATACAAGCTATTACAAAGACCTTATTTATACACAAGGAGTGACTGTTTCAACTGTAATGAACTGTATTGTACATCTACTCTGTACTCAGTCATACTAGTGAAAAAGTAATTAGGTTGGTGTTTATGTATCATTGTGTGGGTTGTTTTTTTAAAATGACATGCCTGAAATGAAACAACTAATGCACCGATTGATTTAAGGCCATAGAGTCATTTTGTAGAGCATTCCTTCTTATACATCTTATACATCTACAGATGTATACGTCTGTGTACATCTGTATACATCTACAGCTCATCGCTAAACCTTACACTGTGTGTCTGGACAGTGACCTCTATCTGTAGATCAGATTTTACAACGATTTGTCCATGTCAAAATATCCTATTTAAAGGAATCAGACAAACTTAACTTTCACATTGTCATGAATACTTGCACAGCCAAGCCACTACTGGAAAGACTTACATTATAATAGCTAAGAGAGAAATTATTTCAAAATCTGCAATGTGTGATGGATTATCTGCTACTACTACTTTGTGGCAGCTCTTAATAAGAATTCTAGCGATGAAGAGGATCACTAAAATATTTTTATATGAATTAGTAAAGCAATTCTATCATTCCCAAAGGTCCACAGAACTCTCACCAAACTCTTCTTGCTATACCACCTGCATTTCCTACAAATGTCTAATTTTCAAACATGAAAAATGAGACACCAAAATATTTCTGAAATTTAATTCTGAAATTCTGAGGGCTTGTGCCCTCAGAAACAACCTCTCCCATTCTGGCTCTTGAGTCTCACAGAAAGCTCAAAAATTATCAAAAAAGGCTCAAGAAATCATTCAGCTGGTGATTTCCACAAACAGGCACGATGAGAACAGTCTCCCTGTTCACATTAATGAAAGGTGGGCTGGATGCGCACAAGGACATGCAAAAGCTTGAAGAGCAGTGCCTGCCTCACCAGGCATTACAGATGTGCTCTGCAGACTATAAGGCAGTTGCCAAACTTTAAGAAGTGCCCAGGTTGTCCAAGCCTACAACTTAAATAGTCTTCTCCATTCAGTACTGGTCTTGTTCCTGAGGCTAATTAATCTTGTCACCCACATAGCCAATTATCTAAAGTTTAATAACGCTGAGCATGAACATTAGATGTGCAGAGCACTGGTGAAAGAGTCCTGAGACCACACTCACCAGTTCTCTTACAAGGTGGAAACAAGATCAAGCTAAAAATCAGTAAGGCTGAATTCCCATCCTTATCCTAGCAATTTGTCTAAAATATAAATTAAGACCTGCAACTTCAAGGGTTTGTTCCAATGAGAGAGACATTATGATAAGTTAGAAGATGAGTTTAAAATCAATAAGTAATCTTTACTATGCAGGCAGGTACTTTAATTTCATATTAGAAGTACCTTTTTTTTTTTTTGTTCCAGTTCATCTTTTATAGTTCCGAACTGAGATAAAAAGTACTGTTAAAGGAAGATCACCTGTTAGTAGTATTTCCATCTTCACATGTTCACTCTGAAGTCCTCAACCAAAGTGCAATAATGCAGGTTTCCTTTTTTCCATAAACCCCTCCCTATTTTGATACTTCAAAATACATAACTTTATTAGTAAGGGCCAGCTCATGCGTTCATAGATGCATAAGTAAAGAGATGAAACATTTTCCAGAGCTTCATGTGTAAAGCCACAGATAATCTTCTCAGTTCTGGTTCTCACAGTAATGCCAGCATGAGGGAATCAGCAGGGGCCTTGAGTCATTCTACAGCTGAAGTAACCAGTTAGAATACTATCTCTGTCTTTAATCCCAATGACCCAGAAGAAAATCCTGCACAAAATTTAGGTCAATGGTGAAACTCCTACTGACTTAAAAGAAGGTAGGGATTTTGCTGGAGTACACATGTTCTTTCATGGTAATACTGTCTATGTATTTTTGGAAAAAGACATAGTTGGAAAAGAAGCAGAGTCCTAAATTACCTCATCAGGAAAATTCCTACTTTTGCTTATACTGTTGCAATGTCTTTCCTAGTGTGTTAGTCAACAAAAGGAAAATGTGCCCTGATTTGTAACAATGATTTTAAAAAGTAGATTTTAAAAGATAAGAGGTGCCTAACCCAGTAAAGAAAGTGTTCTAAACACAGCAAAGTCCTCATTAAACACGATCCATGCAATTCTGCAAATGTCAGTAAGAAACTTGAGTGACGTTATGGGGAGAAGCTGCTCATGCTCTGTTATACTGCCTCCAGGCATCCCTACCTCAAGCAATATGATCTACAGTTCTGGGCAGTATGATAGTGGCAGTTCTTTTCTTTCCACGTGTTTTCTTCAACATACTATCTCACAGTACATGAAACATGGAAAAAAAACCCCACTGATTTCTAGTGTTTGGGGTTTTTTTCAGTAAAAACATATGAGAAAGTGAAGAAATAAATTAGACCCAAGCTCAAGAATCACAGTACTGAAGAACTCATTGTCACCTAAAACCTGCACACCTACAGTTCATTTGTCCTTGAGCACAGACAGATCTTTCCAGGTTGTTCCAATATCTAGAACTAGGCTTTAAATCCAAACAATTTTTAGTTTAAATCCATTAAAAAAAATAAATCTGGATCTCTGCAGGTTCAGAGCTCTTAAATCTCACTTTCAAAACTATATTAGAAATGATGAAAAGGTTCTGAGAAGGATCCTCTTTGAGGAAATGTAGATTAAGCTGTTGCATACACAACGAATGCTGGACCTCTGCTATGCTTTCGGGTGAAGCAAGGTGGAAGGTAACACTTTAGCAACTACTAAACATCAGTCTCTTTTCACTGCCTTTTTTCTATAAACATCTTTACCTTACATAAATATTAAGCTTAAACTGACTGGCTGTCGTGGTTTAACCTCAGTCGGCAACTAAGCACCACGCAGCCACTCACTCACTCCACCCACCCCAATGGGATGGGGGAGACAATTGGAAGAGCACAAGTAAGAAAAACTCGTGGGTTGAGATAAAAACAGTTTAATAATTGAAATAAAATAATAATAATAATAATAATAATAATTACAATACACAAAACAAGTGATGCACAATGCAGTTGCTCACCACCCACTGACCGATGCCCAGCCAGTCCCCGAGCAGCAGCCCCCCTGGCCAGCTTCCCCCAGTTTATGTACTGAGCATGACGTCACATGGTATGGAATGTCCCTTTGGCCAGTTGGGGTCAGCTGTCCTGGCTGTGCCCCCTCCCAGCTTCTGGTGCACCTCCAGCCTTCTCAGTCGGCAGAGCACAGGAAGCTAAAAAGTCCTTGACTTAGTGTAAGAACTACTTAGCAACAACTAAAACATCAGTGTGTTATCAACATTGTTCTCACCCTAAATCCAAAACACAGCACTGTACCAGCTACTAGGAAGGAAATTAACTCTATCCCTGCTGAAACCAGGACACTGACACTTTTATTTTTTTACATACTATGATTCAACAAATAACTCTTTAACCAGAACTTCACATTCAAATGGGTAGTTGAAATCTCTGCTTCTAAAGAATGAGTAATCTAATATTGGTGATTCTTTGCCTTCCCAAAAGTTGTAGGCACACTGCAACAGTTCATTTTACACCTAGATTCTCAATTTTGCTGTTTCATTATTTGCTCTTTCCTATCAAACCCAGACTCTTATTGAATTGTCTCAGGGCTTTTCGGGCTCCAGTCCCCCCTTCCTATTGCCTATAAGTACTGACAGCAAAGGCTAAATCCACGGTAAAATCAGCTGGGTTGGTTGGAAATCAGGTAGGTAACAACCAAACACTGTCCTTACCATAATCATTCCATATAGCTCTGCAGCTCTCAAATTACTGACATATGTAGCTTCATTTCTGGGCCTCAGCACCTCTCTCGTAGCCCTATAGCTCATCCACAGAAGGGCAGCTATCCTTTTTTCTTTTTTTAAAAAGCAGTATCAGCTCCCCACTCCTGTCTTCCTGTAGTCCATGTCCTCATTCATGCCAAAGTAACAGTTTGGGTTTTTTTTCTCATATTTGCTGTCACTGCTTCCATTTCTTCATTTCATCCTACACTTCTTTATTGCTGTTATAGTTGTCCTTTTATCCTCTCTTCTAACTACAAATTGTCTCAAGCCAAAACCACAGACACATATGTGAGCAACTTCAAACCAATCCTGGGGTCCCTGAAGTCTTAATCCAGATCCAATTTTTGCAGCTTGAGCCATCTCTAATCCCTAATTGCTCCTGTCATCTCTTTCTCAGAGCCCTGGCTGTAAGCCACAATGTTTTACGCTGCCTTCTGTGCTTGGAAATAAAGTTACAATGCCCTCCTGTCTCTTCAGTCTTAAAAACATATTTATTTTCTGAATGCTTCCTTCCACTGACTTTTTTGCCGAAAATTTTGTATATGAGCTGTTGTCAGCATTTTGGCTATAGAGCACACTAACACTCATGACATGTAGCAAAAGCCACAAGCAGCATGCTGCCTTGTGGTCACTCCCCCGAAGAGAGGACACCTACGTTTTTGTATATGGTCCAAGGACTTGGATTTGCAAAGCATTTTTTCTAATTAGCATTTCTTGTAAAATATATAAACAGTCCTCAGCATAGGAATTAAAAACCTGTGTGAGAATCCAAACCACAAAGCTATAAAGACATATAACTCATGATGTTCTCTTTTTAGTGTACTGAGATTGCACACAGCCACAGCTTCAGAAAATGGAGCAGCCACTGAATCCCAGAATGGCCTAATGTTTTGGGCTCCCTGCTAGGAGGTGGGAAAACAGTTTTTCTCAAGGAAGACAGAAAACTGAAAACAGGGCTTCAGTATTTTGTGTTGGTATTCTGGTCACCGAGCTGGTGATATAACAGTAATATCAGCAATAAATTCCTCTCTGGGTTATAAAGGAAAGCACTGAGCAGCATCGCGTCTTATGTAGAGGGCAATGCCATATGCCTGTGCTAAACATCCTTTGAAAATATCTGTTGGACTTTCAAGATCACTACTTTTGTACTCGTCCTCATATAGACTGCTTCAGTAATTTCCAAAGATCTACAGTTTTCTGCAGTGAAAATACAGTTTTGCATGTGAAATTTCCACTGATCTTAATATACTTTCTAACTGAAGACAAAAGAAAGAATTTCTAGTTAATTCAGTCAACTTTTACCTAGAAATGAGATAAAAGACTTTCATCACAACATTAAAATCATTACATTGTGGGTTTTTTTCAATTTCATTTTGATGATTACCTTTTCCTCAGGACTTTAATTGTGACTTGTGTAGACGAAGGTGACATTACAGCAGTTTGCAGATCTCCCACCCAACTATTTTATAAAGCTTTGACCAGACTGTAGATACTGAAAGCTGCACGCACTGTAAGCTTACGTGACCAACAAAGCCAGATGTGAATCCTCAGAACACTGACACATTAGCTCAGGAAATGCCAAAGGATAAAGGTTTATAAAAGTTGCATTTGTGAAACAGTCAGCTGTAACTTAGGAATATTTTTTTTTTTTTAATAAAAGACTTCTAACAGGGGAAAAGAACAGATCTAGTATGCTACATATGATTCATGTATTATCTAATAATTAGAAAAATGTAGGAAGCACAGTTTAGTTTTAAAAAAAACCAAACCAAACAAACAAAAAAGACCCAAAAACCAGAAGCCAAAAACCCAAAACAACAACGCCTAACTTAATGAATTAACTAAAAAATTGGAAAGACGATTCCGTTATAGAGCAAAGCAAGACAGTGTTCACAATGGGGAAAGACTGAACTGTCCCCATTCTCAAAGGTTATCAATAACTGTAGATACAATTACATGAGTTAGTACTGTAGTTCACAGGCAAGACTTTCAACATGGGTGTGACTTAATGGGTGCCTGACACAAAACAAGCAGTAGTCCTGTTATGTTTCTTCTGTCTCTGGAGAACCTGATTACAGACATTGCCCAAAGTAGCAAATTAAACTCACTTTTTTTACAGTGGAATAATTTTGCTAATTTTAACTACCTTATACTGGATTTACAATGACATGCAATAGTGCAGAATAAGTTCAATTGCTCCACATCAGGAAGTACATTAAGAGTATTCCTGCTCAGCCTTTGGATTTCAAACAATTCACTAATTGATAAGGAGTGACTGACACTCCAAGACTTTACACTGGCCTAAGCCAAGAACAAGCAAGGAGAGAAAATTCTGACCTACTGGTGGTGGAAACAGAAAACACGGCATAATTTGGTTTGGTAAGAATTCCAAGTGAAGATGGAGAATCCCATGCCTCCCCCTTTAGGTTGCAGCTGCTCACACATAAAGGTTCATGCCAGCGCCATTCCCTCTTCTTTCCCCCCCTCCCAGTGTTTATACATGTGCTAACATTATAGGAAAAATACAGGATTACATTATGGAAACAGACTTTTTGTAAGACCCACTACTGTCTCTATTTTATCTGGATTTTAGGTACCCCAGTAATGGTTTATCTTGGTTCATATAACAGCAACAACAACAAAATACAAAGAACCCAGAAAATTAAACAGTCATTAAAAAACACTCCTTTTATGCTTATTATTCTTTTTCTGGTTTTTTTTCTGCTTTTTTGAATTCTCACGTAAATCTGGTTCCAGGTGAGCTTTATTGTTCTTTATAATAGAATCTATTCTCTTCTTCTATCCTCCTCCCAAGAGACCCAAATTAATTTTACAATGACATAAGCCTACTGAAGAGACAGTTAGATCTAGATGAAAAGCAGAGTGTCTGGTTTCGAGGATTTTTTTTTTTTTTTAACACTTAATTTTGGGGTCAAAATTGAAACATAACAACAAAGGAAATTGTAGTTTCCAAAACTGCAGATCTAAGAGAAACTGACTTTCTCATGAGCTAACATGACATTGAGTTTCACTGACCAGTTTTAGAAGGTTTCCTTTGCCTCTACTTCACGGAAAATCCAAAAATACTGTTTTCCTTTTTCTGCCTGTATTCCTGCGGGGTCTGCCATAGGGCTGGGGCACATGAAGCTGACAGACTTCTACAGTATGGATTCAGTTAAAGTCATGCCTTGTTTTCAGAAATTGCCTTTATCCCCAAGATGTTATAAGCAAAGTATTTTGAGTAAAGAGAATAAAAATATGCGCCTAGGTATTACAAGGCTGCCTTTAATATCATGCTTGTACATTGATTATTTCACATGTTATGAGTTCACTAAGGGCAAAAAATTGGACCCCAAATCTGCCAATGAGAAGTATGGGAGATAAAAGAGGAGACTATCACCTGTACATCTGTCCTGGTTTCAGCAGGGATAGAGGTAATTTCCTTCCTAGTAGCTGGTACAGTGCTGTGTTTTGGATTTAGGGTGAGAACAATGTTGATAACACATTGATGTTTTCAGTTGTTGCTAGGTAGTGTTTATACTAGTCAAGGACTTTCCAACTTCCCATGCTCTACCAACTGAGAAGGCTAGAGGAACACAAGAAGCTGGGAGGGGACACAGCCAGGACAGCTGACCCAAACTGGCCAATGGGATATCCCATACCATGTGACATCATGCTCAGTATATAAAAGCTGGGGGAAGAAGAAGGAAGGGGGGAATGTTTGGAGTAGTGCTGTTTGTCTTCCCAAGTCACCGTTACGCGTGAGGGAGCCCTGCTTTCCTGGAGACAGCTGAACATCTGCCTGCCCATGGGAAGTAGTGAATTAATTCCTTTGTTTTGCTTTGCTTGCGTGCGTGACTGTTGCTCTACCTATTAAACTGTTTTTATCTCAACCCACGAGTTTTCTCACTTTTACCCTTCCGATCCTCTCCCCCATCCCACTGGTGGGGGGGTGAGCGAGCGGCTGCGTGGTGCTCAGTTGCCAACTGGGGTTAAACCACGACAACATCCTACAAGCTGTGAATGACACAAGGAATTTCAGGGATGCAAATCTTGGTTTCCTGATTAAAACATGTCCCAACAAAACTTAATTCTACCACCTGCCTCAGCCCCAGCATTACCATGGAAGTCTAGAAAAATTACTTTGCCCAAGTTTTCAAGGGAGGTCCAATAGTTGTACCTTCCTCATTGTCCCTGTACTGCTCATTTAAGACATCTAATTGTCAGTAGAACAGAGCTGTCAGAGCTACCACCGAAGTTAGGAGGATCTGGGCTTTGAAGATAGAACACACCATAGAATTCTGAAAAATTCTAAAAATTCTGAACTAAAGCATCTCAAAGTGGGCATCCAATATTTGTATACCTTAATGATACTTTGATTCAATTCCCTATCTGTAAAGCGAGGATAACCAAAGCCACCATCTTGTAGTTGACGGATAAAATAAATTCATTGGCTGTGGAGTGCTTTGACACTGGAGTGCTGAATATCACAGAGAAACCCATAAGGAAATTAATAATTCTGTCTTCAGCACAAGGCTGAATAGTGTGCAGGAACCAAGTCCTAGAACCACACAATGTGCAAGAGGAAAACAAAGCAATGAACAGTTGTTGACAGAGAGAGCACCGAGTAGGGAAGCATGCACCTACTCCCAAACTGTAATGCAGATGCCCAGCATGGCCAAACTAATACTGTACATGAGATCTTAATTATGATGTTGCCTCACTTTTTTAGTTCTTGATCTTTCTACATTTTAATGCAATTTCCTGTACGTAAGATATTCCAGTGCTAAGTAGCACACAACTTTTATTTCCTGTCCAGAATAAATATAATGCCTTTATAGGAGATCCTCTTTGAAAGCTATGTTTTAAAAGTCAGTGAAGTGCAATGAATGAACTAGCTGTGGTCCTATATTGCTTGAATTATCTGTGTCCAGATTTTGGAAAAGAAAAGGAAGTAATAAATTTTGCTTGAACTCACCACACGTTTTAATTGCACAGAACTCCCAGGGGGTGTTAGGGTCAAGAGTGTAGCACCACGGTCTCAGCTTGCCATCAGGATTGCGGCAGTAATTATCATCAAAGCCCTTGTCAGGATATCTGCAAACCACAACGAGAAACGTGTCAGGGAGGTCTTCCTGGCAACACTGCACAAGCTTGTACAAGGTACTTAAAGGACAGTCTTCAGCAGAGCCAAACAAGAACCAGTTACCATTAACCTTGGGTCTGATCCTGTGAGATGGATGCAGATACTCTTTTAACACTATTAAAAAGTTAATAACAAAAAAATCTCTTTCCAAATATGCAGCAGAATCAGACCTCCACTGAGGGGATTCCCTGCTGTGCTAATGCACAGGATACCGGATGGGGTAACTGCTAATTGCTAAACTCTTGCTCTTGTGTCTGTCAACTGATGACCAGACTCTAAAGCCACTCGTTTTTTTAAAACAGCCCAATTAAGTGTGGATTATATAAACACTGCCTGGCATGCTGGACTCATTAAGAAAACAGGTTCTTCAGTGCAACAGCCCTGGGTTCAAACTGGAAGCTATTTTGAATAGCTATGTTACTAATGATAGCTCCATTTTTGTAAGAGAGCTCATTCTAGGTCATGCCCTCATTTCAAGCATCAGGGAAAAAAAGGAGAAAAATAAGGAATTAACTTCCGTCTCGCTTTATCTCATTAAGATTTGGAACTATTGTGCCATTTAATTGTTTCCACGTTCCTACTGTCATCATTCAATGATCAGGCAGATATTCAAGATAAGGAGGTTCTTTTTGTATAAATGTGCTATATTAATATCTATAAACTTAAAGAGAAGGAGATAAATGCATACTTTTTTTTCTCCAGTGAATACAAATTGTCTTGGTTTTCCAGTTTTATTGAAACATGTTTGTAAAAGAAACAAAAAGTAGATTTGTCCCTGAAGGAAACATGAAAAGTATGCAAGAGAACAATAAAGTTAACTACCTGGGAACTTGAACCCATTTACAACTGCAAGCAGATGTGTTTCACACAAGCAGAGCAAAATGTGATTTACAAGCTTGTGTTTTTGCTAGGATGCTTTTTCTGTCAAACTATCATCCTAATTTTGACTCATGAATTTGCAACTTGATCTCCCATTCCTTGGGAAAAATCAGGTTCCTTAATCTATACAAGGGACAGGGACAGGATTTAAGTAGAACTAAAAAAACAAAACAAAACAAAACAAAAACCAACCAACCACCAAAACCACCAAGGAGAAACCTCACAAAACTGAGAATTCAAGGGCAGTCAAGAATGTGGTAGTTTCAGATCCAACAGCAGTACCTTGTTTTGTGCTTGATAGAAGACAAACTGTAAAGGAACAAATTGTGTCCAAGGATTTCACAAGAAAACAGTTAATGGGCTAATAACATAACAGAAAACGAGGTGGCTTTGGACACCCAGTAGGTGCAGTGATAAGCTTTGATGTTGGCAGCACATGCTGCATGTCATGTAGCAATGGAGAGTCCATGACACTGCCCAGGAACCAAGGTGAATCCAGGAATGGCAAGGTATCTGCAGTCATAGCTCCCAAAACCCATTCAAAACAAGTGGGGATGTAAAGAATCCACTCTCTAGAAGGCACGTGGATGCTCTGTCCTTCCTAATATTATATGATATGCTCCCACAGTATGTCAAAAATGTGTTATTTACCAACTAAAACTTAAGTAGAGATGTAACAGTTCTTCCAGGATCAAGCTTTGAGTGTCTTTGTGGGATGGAGTAATGTCCGTGAACTGTATCTTTCCACCTACTGTATCTACGTGACCTTTTCTAGAGCAACAACAACCTTCCCAGTCACTGGTTCTTCCCACAATATTCAGGCATGCTTCTGCCTTCCTTCATATCCAGCAAGCCACAGTTCCTCAGTTCCTATAGAAAAGGTCAACTAACCTTTAAGACACAAATATTAGGGATAAGATAAACAACAGGGCTTCAAACTGTTCCACACAATTCAACAGTGGGGCTGTGGAGGATTCCCTGAGAGCTCGTCCCTTTGCTCTGCACACTCCTCCTTTTCCAGTACACTTGGGCACAGACCTCTTGCTTAGACCCAACAAAGAGACTGAGGTTTCCAAGATCTTTCAGAACCCTACTTTTTTTTTTTCTTCCCCTTGAACATGCAATAGCTGTACTTCACTGCTGAAACTGAAATGAAGCATTAAGATACACATCTGGTGTCAAAATCAAGACTTTCTCGGTTTCTAGGAGGGGGGGGGAAGACTGTTAGACAAAGAGATAACATTTATTCTCTTTAAAGAGACAGATGCTGATCTCTAGCTCTGCTGGAGCTAAACTGAAACTTATTGTCTAAAATTCTTCATCAATATTTCCTTTCCCCTTCTTATTGCTTTAAAGGACATGCAGGACTGGAAACTTGATTTTGTATAAAGTAAATTTTCATACAAAAGATATAAACCAGAGTATTTCAATAAAAGGATACCTGCAGTTATTCAGCTCTTATACTACTCTTCAACCCTACTTTCCTCCATGCAATAAGTACCTATTTTCACAGCATATTTGATTTTGAGCAGAAAGTATGAGCAGAAGAGGAGAAAACTGTTGCATCTCTACATTGCTCTATGCCTATCTAAGTCATTATCCTTAATGGTCTTCCTTCCATACTGAGGCATAACCCTGCCCATGAGGAGTACACGGGAGAACTGGAGCTTCAGAATAAAATTCTGCATCCACTAATAGCTAAAAATGGGTCGTGCAGGCGCCGTTTGTGGGGATTCCTACTGTTAGCTTCAATCACATCTAAGTAAACAATTCTCTTCAGTAACTGACCTCTAAAGGGAATAAATGTGGAACAATTCATTGAGGTGACAAAAAAGAAAAGTGGGATGTATTCACCCAGAGCTGAAAGCATTGTCCAACAGCAAGTAGACTGGAACATTTGAAAAGATTACTAGTTTTACCTCTCTTTCTTCATCATTGCAACTGATGAATCCATAAATGAAAATAAGTTTAAATCTGTCCAGCTAGTCCTTCCTGGTTTCCAGGTTATTCACATCACCCCTAGATGATATAGTATAAGCCTCTCTAGAGACTGCTGTATTTTAATGGATCATTTGTTCCAGACCTCCTCTTTTATTTTCAACTTAAATAACTATTAAAAAACCCCAAACAAACCAAAGCCCACAACATTTTTAAAAGCTAGTATAATCAAAGTATAATTGTCACTACCTTTAGTGACCATTCCATGAAGTTAATTAACATAAGGGTATTAGAAATGCACTGGACCCCAGTTACTATTCTGAAAGCACATATAGATCAGTTCAATCTGGATGGGTCGCTTTTTGATAAAAAAGCATTTTTATTACAGTCTGAAAACTCTCAAGAAGACATTTTCTGGAGGAAATCTTTCAAGGAGGAAGGCAATCGTTCATGAGACTGCAGTTAGCCTGAACAGTCATTTTGCAAACAATCCAAAATTAACGGAAAAAAGAAATTTCCTCCTGACAGTAAAATTGTTATTGTTTGCACCCAGAAGTTCTATAAATGTTTCACTCCCAAGGAAAAAAAATCTTTCTGTGACTTATTCTAGAATGCACAGCAAGTGCATGGCAAAACTCAGAAACAGATTATCTTCAGTCCCAGTCTGCTAATACAAAATATTTATTGTAGCAGAACTATGGGAGAGCCTGCTATTATTCATGAAGCATATCATCTGAGCCAAGAGGAAAACGAGGTTATATCACATAAACTCCAAAACTGCAGATCCTTAATGTTTTGCTGAATAATCAGGCTTTCTAAAATCTACCAGTACCCATATTTCTGAGTACAAAAATGATGCTTTATTTAGTGGAACACTTCAACATATATAAAGATACTTTCAGTGGAAGGTCTCAATCTTTCTGAGTTTGTTGATTCTTGCAGTCTTCCTCTGGCAGTTTACGTTTATTCAACCGATGGAGTTAATCCAAAATCCAGAGTAAAACTAAAATGAAACTTTAGTCCAGTTTAAGAGAAACACAAAGGCCCTCCTGTGTGGCCTAAACCCCCACACAAAATCCTTCCAAAAGGGTGTATTATAGATGACCCTTTGCGGTCGGGTGAATTTTACCCTCTAGGACAAACCCTAACGGGGATGCGATTTGTCTTGCTATTTCTGACTCATCTTTTGGCATTATGTACCTATGTCTAAACTAAAAAAAAAGAAAAAAAAGTCTAAAACATAAATCCATGTGCATAAAATGCTAAACAGAATGATGAGCTCCTTTCCCAGGCTGAAAAAACACATGTAGTGGGCAAATATTTTGGTCAATCAAATTGGATACTAAAACCTGATTACAACAAAAGACCATCTACAGCTTTAAAGCTGTTCAATATTTTAGAAAAGGAGCATACTTTGACTTGACAAATTTGCAAGTTTATATTCACTAATTGTGTTAAGAACGCTAACAAAAATTTATGACTTTTAATCATTGTTTACTTTGTGATTACTTTAAGGTATTTTAAGCTGACTGAAGCTGCATAACAACATATACAGAAACATTCAGAGGTTAATTTTTTATTGTCAGTAGGGAGGAAATTTTGATCAATTAATGCAGCGCATGTACATCACTGCACTACATAGCCATGGGATGTAGGCACGACTGTGCAAAATAGCCTCTAGTCCCCATCCTGAATCTCCATTGTGATGGTAGCCAGTCTGCACACACCATGGGCCAGAAGCCCAAGCAACTAAAACTGGTGAACTCCATAAATTTCAGTTCAGCTAATGCTGATTTTGCCCAACTGGTTCCAGAACGTGTGTAATTTTCAAATTATAACCACATGGATTTGCCTGGGGGGGAGGAGAGGTTACCTCTCTGGACGAAATTTGTGCTTGTGTGGTCTCTGAAGATCCCAGCGCTGACACTCCTTGCCCGACTCGGTGTGATCCATTGGCCCTCTGTAACTCTCTCCATTGCAGGTCATGCATTCAACTAGGAAAAAAAATAGGTACTAGTCATTTATTATGCTGATGACTTGTAGCACCAAAAAAAAAAAAAAAAAAAATTAAATCATATTCCTGTTGTTATAAATTGAAACCAACCTAAAGAGGTATAAAAAAGTGATATCTTTTAGTTAGGTTGGTATGGGAAATGTCCTTTGGAATAGAATTGCACTCTTTCTTAGATCTAATCCAGATGCTTAAATTTGGTATCACTTTATAGGACACTTATGGTTTTGAGGCAGGTTGGTGTGAGCTGCTAGAGGCATTCATGTTCCTAGCAGATTTTTAACTTTACTTATGGTTAGTAACAGAGACACACACATATGTAAGGAAGGAGTATTTTTTAGAGGTGATATTTTCTAATTGAGTAACATTCATTATTCTAAATCACTCTAAGTCATAGTATAATTACAGCACAAGTTTAAGTACAGAATAATGGCTGAATCGCAATTTCAATGCAGTACAGTCTGTCTCTTTAAATTCCCAGCACTTTCAGCTACATATGATACTGTTTCTTTTCGATACTAATTCTTTTTGGCAGCTTAAACTATGGTACATTTTCAGCCCTGTTTTGGGAAAGTGCAGGGTGGAGGGAGAGTGGGCAAAAGCTACCAAAGGGACTTGAAATCACTGTTGAACAAAATATGCTTCATAATTTAGAATGAGAAATCTTAAAATATAAAATAAATTCACCATAATTAACTGTAGACACATTTCTCAAGTGCCCCCTAATTAGAGTAACTGTAATGAAGGATCACTTAGTAAATACTAATTTATGCAATTATAGATCTCACTCTTCAGTCAAAACATCCGCTACCAAAGTCTTCATCCTGCAGTGAGCTCCAGGTCTGAAGCTTACTTAAATTGATCTTTAAATGTTAGCTTTTAATAGATTTTCAAGCTCCTTGTAAATCATCCTCTTCATCCCTCTCTTCCTCCCTCCCTTCCTCTCCCTTTTCTTCCCCCACCACTGCATAGCTATTGCACATGACACACTAACAGGAAAATTAAAGGCATCCTATCTTGAGAATTTAAATGAGTTGAGTGACTGGAACTGAACTGGCTGATTAGTAAGATATAAGAGCTTAGTTTAGAGGTTAACAGAACTTAAAAGTTAACAAATGCAATGGTGTACATGAAGTGTCTTTTGAATTCTGCGACTTGAAATTTGAATGGGACTGGATTTATAAAAAGTTTTACTTATTTACAGTATTCATTTGAAAAACAAAATGCATGCTTAGATTGAGCTTTTGTCCTGTAATTCAGTATCTATATTTTCATCAAAAAGAAGAAGAAAAGTTGATTTTACAATGGAATGGCACTAGGTGATTTTATCACATAGTAATACTGAAATTGTTAATGGACTTATTATGGACTAGACAAGTGAAAAAAGGGTCACATTTGCGCAATCAGCACAACTTCATTGTGCGGGCTCCTCCGTGACCTGAAAAAAAGCTGCTGAGCCTGAAAGCTTGTTCAGGTTTTCCAAAGTACTGGAACATAACAAGATCTCCTCTTTCTCTAATAACTGCTTTTCTTGCTACACGAGTTATTCTTGCTGAGAAATCACCTATTCTTTCTCCAAAGTCCATGAGCAAGTGTCACTGCAACTATTGTTTCATTGTACCTGTTCTGCGTACCTGCTGTCAGCAGAGAAAAAGCAACTGTCCGCGTGAGCCATGCCGGTTACCTTGTGAACAGAGGGGGATGTCGCAGACTTCATGGCGCGTCTCCGGACTGGTGGTGAAACACCACGGCCCTCCCTCTTCCCCTCGGGGGTTTCGACAGTAGTTTTCCCGCAGGTCTTTACCCCGATAGCTCGAAGGCAAAAAGCTAGTTTTAAAATGACAATCATTACAGTATAAGAGCATGCAAACTTTGGTGTTAATCATACTATTTTTTACAAACAGTTAGAAACAATCACATTTCTGCTTCCTTCTCCCTCCACCCTGCCTACACAAATGCACACACCCAGACATCTGTCCATACACAAATATACATCTTCAGTCAGGATTACTCAATCAATGGTCTAAATCTGGGACAATTTGTCTAGCCCGTAGCTTGCTCTAGTGAGTTTTACTCCCGTCCCTCGGGCATCCGGAGCCAACTATCTGCTGCAGAACCAGAGGCAGCAGCACATTCCTTGCCAGCCCTCGCTGCACTCTCCTTCACAAGGTTGTAACTACTCACACAATGGTGGAAGGCCCTTGGACAAGGGGCAAAAATGTATTGGGTGCATAGGGGAAAATTTCATTGGGTCCATAGCCATGTCAGACCTGCCTTTCCTATGCATGTCGTGCACATATAGGAGACCCAGCTGGGCTTAGTGTGCACCTACCACATAAAGCCCACAAGCAGAGAAACCTCTTCCCATCCCCGGTCAGGCAGCAGCTAGAACTGTGCATCAGGTGTGTGTGAGCGTGACCGAGCGGTGTGACACACCGTGCTGAGAGGCTTTCGCTGCCCGAAACCATGGACTGATTTGCATTTTAGCATCAGAAATTTCCCCAGATCCCACTGCAGCTGTCTTGCTTCATGTTCTGCCACAAGCCCCACTGTTGTCACCTTACGGTCTGCTACTTATAGACCCACTCATCATTGCTATCATACAAATTAGGTCATTTAACAGTGACCTAGCTGACTTAAACTGTGCTCTCCCTTTCATTATATTTTCTGCTTTTGCTGTAAGGGGCTATTAAATAACAACACCCTTTAAGATTTTTCCCTTAGATTAGGGGTTCTCAGGCCAATGCTAAGCACTTTGTTTTTCTTTAGTGAATTAATAGAAATGTGAGCTAATACTATATTTTTTGCCTAACACACATTTTCAGTATGAGATTTTGCGGCTTGTGCTCAGTCCATCAAATATAAACTCTACAGGGTCAAAGTTTTGTGTTCTTAGCTGTCTGTAAAATTATGTGTTTACCTCTAGAGAAACCCCCACATACACATTGACATATAGAGATATACATAGGCGTACATATATATTTATACATAAAAGTATTACTCGTTATTCTTCCCCACAAACTACGGAATCAGTAACCCTATAGTAAGCAGCCAAACCCCAGAGCTGGTTCTGTTCAATGCCGCCGCAAGAGCTTATGACCACCCTTAGGCTGCACATTGCAGACAAACCCGGTGACACTTCACTGCCAGTTTCATTGCAGTGATGCTTAAACAGCAGCTAAATCTTTGTAGTTAAAAAACACATTAAATTCAGAGTATGCTCAATTCCATGAAGATTTGTTGTTGTTGTTGTTGTTAATTGAAAAGCTGGGCAAAATACATAGGGGATCACACAAAACTTGTAATTCAACTTAATAAATTGATTTAATTTTTGAGCTTCCTAGATCTGTTCCACTTTTTTTTCTTCAGTATATTTAAATTCTGGTGGAAATATCACAAGCAAAGTGCACCTTTTATTCTGAAAATGCCCAATACTTTATTTGGGGGGGGAGGGTTTGGTTGGTTTTATGCTTTGTTTTGTTTTGGTATGGGTTTTTTAATCACCAAGGGAAATCAAATGTATCTATATTCTAGAGGGAAAAAAAAGGAATAAAATGTCATCTAACTTCTTTTAGATGACTGTAGACACTTGCAGCTTAGGAAACTAAACTAAGCACTTGGGACAGTCTTTATACACAGACACTGATTTAATTTATATACAAAAGCAGAATATAAATGTATGGTTCCTGCTGTCCTTGGCAAATTCTCTGTAACAAATGAATAAATTAAAAATAATAAGAG
>NW_008825150.1:4790734-4811854 GCF_000699105.1 Pygoscelis adeliae
AGAGAGAGAAACAAAAGGAAAATTCTGACATGTGACATTTTTATCATGTTTTATTCCTATTAATGAAATCTTTGAACTAAATGAAGTGGAAAATACCTCTGTTAATTACACTGTGGTTTTAGTCAAAGCAATGTGGAAGCATTATTTAAAAGTGCTTTTCTTACTTTTGGTGCTTGAAGAGAATAATTTTTATGTCATTACTGTTGCTTATAAAATTGTTGCTTCTGTTTTTCCTCTGTAGTCTTGTAATATAAATCTCTCAATTTTTTTCTTAGCTAAAGACAGCCCTGGGCAAACTTTTCTGATGGGACACTGCAACCTGTGTATGTGTTAATGTAGTATGTCAGTGCATATTAGAAAATTTTATTTAATTTTCCTGCTGGAAAATCTTTCTGCTCAGAAATTATGGACATTAGAAAATATAGGGAAAAGGCATTTCAAATTACGTCAGATATGCTGTCAGAACATTAAAAAATGTCAAAATGAATAGCATTATAAACTCAAGATGGGTCAAATATACAGGTACTGAAGCAACATTCTTGAGGGAGGAAAAGGTGAGATGCAGTAAAGACCCATGCAGAAATGGAAGATAGAGCCACTCCTAAAACTGTGTGTTGATTTAGTTCAAAAAAAGAAGAAAGCCAAAAACTAAAGCCAGTAAGAGTAATGGTAAAAACCGATTCAATCACAGCAAAAGTCATGGAAACTAGCTAAAAGCCTGTGAAGTACTGGTCTACTCTTTGACCATTTCGCTTTGAACCCTTTTTGCATTGGTTTTATCCATTTAGATAAAACACTCTTAAGAGCAAAAAAAAAAAAGTTAGTCTTGTAATCTGCACTAGGATGGAGACAAAAATAATGGGACCCTGATTTCGGTTGGGAGTCTCCAGGTTCTACTGGTATACAAATAAATAAAAATATAATTTGTTAAATCCAAGCACAAGTTTAAAGTCTGAAGTTATTTCAATTCTTTCTAGAAAGATAACGAAAAATCAGTAAAGTACATTTCTCCCTTGCATATGAAAAAGGGATTTATTTTCCAATGGCACTTTGTGATAATCAGATGTTGAGAAAAACTGACCTAAAAATCTAAGCGTTTCACACTAATAAGTTCCAAACACACCACTACTGTCTGCTTCTTCCCATCTCCCTCATGTCTCTGATGATGAAATCATATTTTCTGATGTTGAAAAACAAAATTAGCATGCAGCCGCCTCATTTATCCAGTGACCTTTTAAGAATTAAACTTATTGCACAAGGCAGGAGAAAAGTCATTCTCATAAAATACATCATAGAAGAGTGGCTGTCCAAATGTATTAGATAAAGCTGTGTATGCTGTATATTAAAATGCAATTTAGTGATAATATATACTATCCAGACAATTTTTTCTTTAATTATATAGTCATATGTATATTATATAGAATGAATGCTCATTTTTACTTAAGCTGTAGTTATTGAGAATTCTTTCATTTCTAAAAGATGAAGATTCTATACTTCAAGGTGTTGAGTCTCAAGAGGTCATTGCTGTGGGAGCTGATGGTATATATCATACATTCACAAGTAAGAGCGGGTCTGGTCCCACACTGAAACTCAGGCACACTACCATCTATATTATAAGCAGCCAAGTCCAGTCAAGACCAAGCCTGAGGCTCAACTTTGTAACACATCATAAGAGGAGAGAACCCAAGTGTCCTTTGCCTTTTAATGTTATTCCAAGATATCATCTTGCACACTGGATAGATTTGGTCAGGACAGGACTGAGCAGTGCACGGCCCAGTTCCTCACTAGCAATCTCCAGCTTGGCTCCTCCTAAACGAAGTGCTGGTGCTGGGAGTCCAGAGCAAAAGGCAGCAAGGTGGATAGGAAGCTTATGGATGAGAGGACACTTTGGTTTTGACTCTTAAGGGTTTATTATCTACATGGCTAAAGCCAACACAAAAAGGTTCAAAGAGAAATGGTCGAAGAGTAGACCAGCACTTTGCAGTCCTTTTGCTAGTTTCCAGCAACGTTTATTGTGGTTGAATCTGTTTTTACCATTACTCTTACTGGCTTCAGTTTTTGGATTTCTTCTCTTTTGCCTTAGCCAATATAGCTGAACTAAGTCTACTCTCAAGGCATAGATATAGCCTCAGTTCCTCATTATATCAGGTCTTAAACTCAAAAGTTAAGTCCCATACCTGCTGCATCAGTCTTTAGTTATTGCTCATATGCTCTGAAGGAAAGGATTTCAATAATTCGTTCAGTCCTTTCCATGTATTTGTTGTCTGGTCTAAGTGCTTTATAGAGTTTAACATATTCTACAAATAATGGAGAATTAATAGTAACCATGCAGAATATAGTAACAATAATTACATACTGATCAAATAGGTGGGCTAATATCCCTAGTATCCCTCACTTCCTAATAATGTATTTTTTAAAATTACCCATTTCCTGGGAGTCTATTGAAAAACAGAGATAAACTTCCAGACCCCAGGCTGAAGTTATGCAGATATTTTGTTTCTGCCAGTAGCTAAGAGATCAAAAGGATATAAACAGCTAAAAAAACTGACACAGGAAAGGAAGGGATCCAGACACACAGGCTGGCATTAGGACAGACCTCTTTGGAGAAAGCCCAAGAAGGTAAGGATTTTCTGGGATCTGGAGAACAGCATCTCTTGGGGAAAGGCAAGAATACACCTAAGAGATTTTGTTGTCTAAGGTCAGTTTTCTCATAAATTCTTTGTCTGCTAATAAGTCAAACCATGCTTTATGGAAGCTGTCTGAGCACTATTCCCATTGTCTCTGCTCCTGAACTCTTACCTGTGCTCATGGGGGATCATTGAATTCCAGGCTTGACATTGGATACCACTTTTGGTAACAGATATCGTTCCTTTGTAGTCTGCTCCTTTCCCGATGATACAATTCCTGACATAGTCTATTGAAAGAAAAGAGAAGAAAATTAGGGGTTTGGTTAATGTATTTAAAATTAAAGCTCATCATCAGTTTTCAAATAAAAATAATATATTTTTGATAGCCTTTAAATACTTAATTATTCAAAATACTGTTTAATTGTCCACATATGTTCTTGTCTTTTTTTTTTCAAAATATTGATCATTAACTTCCCAAAGAAAGCTACTGAAAATGTTTCCAAAGTGTTTGATTGACCAAAAGTCCATGTCTGAGGATTTAAGTCCCCCACTCATTAATGAGGTAAATAAAAGCAATATTAAGTCAATAGCAGTAACTCATACAACTGAGCTTTTAAGTAGTAAACTGAAGTAGCACTTCAAACTAGTACATATGATGGTAGGCAAATATGTAGGCTGGAAAATTGAGCAAGAGAAAGTATGTAGACAAACTTGCATGACAGCAAACCCAGGATATTTGTAAATAAAACTGTAGGACACAGCTTTCAGAATGCGTAAAACCATCCCATGCCCAGAATGCTCCTACAGCCAAAAAGTCACTGACTGACTTCAGCTTTTTTCCCTTCCATAGCTGGAAAAACAAAATCAGTAAATAAATCAGTTACCCTTCTTTTCATACAGATCAAACGCATGGTCTTGCTTCTTTCTCACACCATTTGTCAAGCTGTTGAAGGATAACCAATGGCATCGTTTTGTAACTCTGTCATAAGCAAAGGCCCTGCAAAGAAAATCTGGATGAGAAAAAAATCTCTGTGTGGTTTTTAATAATGACACATGGCCTGCCAAGGAGCATGCAATGACATCGGATTTATTTTTACTGGGAAAGTCAGAGAAACAGCCCAAATTACTATTTAAACCCGCAACTGTGCTGACAAGAACAAAGAAACAAAGAAATTAAATTGATGTGACCATTACATTAAATACCAGAAAGTATGTAGACAAACTTGCATGACAGCAAACCCAGGATATTTGTAAATAAAACTGTAGGACACAGCTTTCAGAATGCGTAAAACCATCCCATGCCCAGAATGCTCCTACAGCTAAAAAGTCACTGACTGACTTCAGCTTTTTTCCCTTCCATAGCTGGAAAAACAAAATCAGTAAATAAATCAGTTACCCTTCTTTTCATACAGATCAAACGCATGGTCTTGCTTCTTTCTCACACCATTTGTCAAGCTGTTGAAGGATAACCAATGGCATCGTTTTGTAACTCTGTCATAAGCAAAGGCCCTGCAAAGAAAATCTGGATGAGAAAAAAATCTGTGTGGTTTTTAATAATGACACATGGCCTGCCAAGGAGCATGCAATGACATCGGATTTATTTTTACTGGGAAAGTCAGAGAAACAGCCCAAATTACTATTTAAACCCGCAACTGTGCTGACAAGAACAAAGAAACAAAGAAATTAAATTGATGTGACCATTACATTAAATACCAGCTTGGTTGTTCACACTAATCTAAGAGTTTCCTTGTCATTTAAGATCTTTATTTTAAAAGTGAGATAAATGTGACTGAGAGAGCGTTTGTGTCTTCAGTTGTGCTGCTTTCTGGGGAATAAAAAAGAAGACTCTAAAACATCTTTGCTCTGCTTATAATATGCCTCTGAAATAGTTAAGTGTCTCACACCGATGGCTTGAGGAAAATTCAAGCACAAGGAGTCTGTTTCTTGCCTAGAACAACAGAGCTGTTTAAAAACAAGATTATTTTTATTTTTATGAATAATCTAAACTGTGATAGTGTACCTACAGCTTGTCCTTGCTTTGCTTTTGTTTTCTTTTTTTCTCTTATTTTTAACTGCTTTCAAGGACAGAATACAATGTGTGCTGAATTGAGTGGATTTTGGGGGGGCAAGACAGACAAACAGAAAACAGAAGAGTAAAAACACTTTCTTTCAATATTTTAAATGAAATGTGCAGACCTTTTTCTCCTAACATCATTTTGAAAGGAAATTCCTTAAGTGTAGGTAAAATATATTAAAGGATTTTAAAAACACATTTGACTGCCTGAGTGGGGCCAACAGTTATTCCAATAAGACAAAAAAATCCAAAACCAAAACAAAAACAAACCACTGAAAATTCTTTTTCCCCTTAATTTCTCATTAGAACCAAGTAAAAAAATCACTGACATGATACTATTGTCTCTAGACCACCGTAAATTCTACATTTCTGTCAGTCATCCCAAACCTTCTGAGATATTTTATTCTGACCTGAGAAGGCATTTTAACGCTACTTGACCATATCCAAAAGACACACAGACTTCCTACACTTCATCCATACTTTGGCTGTGCCATATTCCTGAGCACTACATCCCCCAAATCAAAGCTCTTTGATCTTCATTTAATTCCGCTCGTCATACAAATTTTTCTGTGTGAGAACTTGCTGGCTTCAGTTAAAAATATTACAAGATCCTATCCAACCTCCCCACTCTTCTCTCTTTCAAACATCCTCTTCATTATCGTTTCCATCACCAAACAGATTTTTCATCCAACTGCTCTCCCTACTCTGTTGACTCCAAATGTTTCCAACCTGCTAACCTTCATCCTTCTGCCCTTGTTCAGCCTTCTGTTCTCTCCTGGCTGGTTCTCAAATATGAGCGTATCCAAATGCCTCTAACTCCATCTTCACAAAAATACCCTTGACCTTTCCTGCCTTTCCAATTACATTCTCCTTTCCCCTCCTCCCTCCTAAAGTGGTAATGCAGAATGCACTGTTTACAAACATTTCTTTCAGTTTTTGCCTTTCAGTTGCCTTTTGGTTTCTTTCCAGTTTGGCTTCAGCCACTTCTGCACATAAAAGTTTCTAACAATCTTTTCTTGGACCCAAATCTGGAGGGGTTTTACACTTCCAAAGTCAACATATTTAAGCAAATTCTTGGACTTTCTTCACTGGTACTGCCGATCACAACAATTTTTGTTGCTGTTATTTGTACTGAGATAGTCAGTAGATTTTCTGATCAGATACTGGAATCCCGTGGTCTATACTGGAATCCCTTTCTATGTAAATACAAAGACACTCCAGAAATTAAGCAGATAACAAAGGATAAGACAGGCACAGCTTTGTAGGTACAGAAGTGACATGTCTACAAAAGTCATCTGCATAGCCAATAAAATAGTAACTATACTATCTTTTTCTCATCCATAAGAAATGTAGTGGGAAATGCTGCAAGGCTGACTGCAGGAAAACCGTGGGAGTAATGGACTGCAAATGGAGGTGAAACAAAGGAGTAAGAACAGGTTAGCAGCAGGTTGATAAAGCTGATAGGGAAGGCAGAAATGCACAGGGAGTTACGAAGTCAAAAAGACAAGGTAAGTGAATCTAAGGGGTATTTTGATGGGGGTTTTAGGAATAGTGTTATGAAGAAGAAAAGTTTAGATAAGGATCTTGTATCTCAGTTGGAAATGATCAAGATCTGTGCAAGCATGATAGCAAGGGAAAAGAGGAAAGGTCCATTCTGAGAAGGGACATATATTAGCTCCAACAAAAAGGTGTCAGAGTTAAAACCAGCAAGGATTAATGATTATCGAATATAATACAATTTCCTTGCAAGTGATACAGAAACTTATCATAAATAAATCAAAAGTTGTTTTTTGTTTGTTCCCCCCCCGAAAATAAGGAATGGCTGATCCTTTTTAAGTCTGTAGTGCCTGAAATCTGCTACTTTACCACTTTCTGGCAGAAAAGAAACCCACGCCTCTTCCTGCTTGTGTACCTCACAGGGCACAGACCCAGGGGTTGCAGCTTCCAGTGCTATTGTCACAATTATGTTACAAAGTATTTCTATTTTATTTGATCTTAATACTTAAAGAAATTGAGTTTGCATCCAGAAAATGAAACATCAGTGCTGTGACCCAAGTGATGGACAACTACTGCATGGATATGGAGCATCAGAATCAAGCCACGAAAATGTCAATAAACAAAGGAAAATCCAAGTCTTATATTTCAAGTATTTAAAATGCCATTTTGTGTTACTTCTCTTCTTATTTTAAAATGCTCCTACAACAACCAGTAAACTAATTGGTTTTAATTTAAGTTGGCAACAAATATCACCTTGTAGTAACCATATGCTGGTATGAAGTTAAAGACTGGGGATCCTAGGAATACAAGGGAAACATTAGTAATCACTGATTCTTTTAAAAGGGAACACATGTCAAATATGTGTTTACAGTAGCATCAAAGAACTATGCATGCTACAACAGGACTCATCTGGGGCCAAATGGGAAACCACAAGAATGTTCCCAGATACAGAAAATCCCTCTTGCTCTGCTGCATAGTGGTAGCACAGGCAAGACCTAACCACCTACACCTCTGCTGTTAGCCTTCCTTGCTAAAAAAGTGTTGGGGAAAATTGCAGATTCCCAGCACAATTAGTCAGATTTGCAATTCTTTTTCATCAGCAGTGCAAAATAGTTACATGACTGATTGCTATTCTGTTATCTGTGAGTAGGATTCTTCCAGGATGTGTTCTCCAAGTCCCCATGGCTCCTCTATGTTGCTTTATGACTGATTACTGCAGAGAGAATTTGCCCCTTAATTAATCCATCAGGCACTGTCCCAACAGAAAAAAATTCTTCACAAATGAGAAAGTAATAAAAATTCAGAGAGATTCTAGATTATTATTCATATAAAATAGAATCAACAAATATATTAACCCACTTTTTATTTTCAGAACGTAAAACATACCAGCCAGCGCAGGTACAACTAGCTTGAGACAATATTCCTAAGCAGATGTTGAAATATAGAATTGTTGTTTGCTTGGTGTCATTCAGAATTTTTTTATGCTTTGAAACCTTATTTCATAATACTCCTCACTGCTGACTATCAGAAGTCCAGGATCTCTTGCTGTATTGAATACAACCTGATCCACTTGGCAATGCTATCATGGAAGCTCTGCCAGTAGGAAAAGGAGTGGCGTGTACCATGTGAAAAATATTACTGCCTGGAACAATTTTCTAACAGAAATAAGTAAGCTCTGCTCATTGTTTACATATATAAATAGTCAAAGTACAAAATGATACAAACTAGATCTTGCAACACTGGAATTAAAGGCTTAAAGAAGGATGAAATTACAGTCGAGGATCTTTTCTGCCAAGGAAGAGCTTTTGTTATCACATTTGGTCTAGCTTCCATTTGTAGTGATTGTCAAAACTTTTTTATGTTTCAAGATCAGGCTCACATTTAGCCCAGTACTCACCAGTACAGAAGTCATCCATTCTCTCCAAGATTCTCCGGCGTTCATGTCCTTTCATTTATTGCTAATGGTCTAGACTAAGAGAGGCCAGGGTGATAATTTAAGTCTAATACACAGGAAAAATAATAGTGATTTGTTCCAAAAAATAGTAGAGAACATGTACAAGGCAGACAAGCAATCAGCTGCATGATGTGTTTCGAAGAGACAGCAGATGCTGAAGAATAGCTATCGTATACTTGTAGTGATTGTGCAGCCCAGAAGGTTCGATTCCATTGTATCAGATTTGTAGTACTTGCCAGTGAACTTCAGCAGTGCATGTATCTGTGTTCCATGTGTGAGGTTCCCATTGATTTCAGTGGGAGTAATGTGCAAAAAATGGAGACAGAATATGGTCTGAAGTGGTGCTGAAATACTGCAGCTGTGATGTGTGACAATAACCATTTTATAAGAGACAAAAAAATCTCAGAAATGTTCACCGAACACTACAGTGCAGCACAAGTCATCCACATCTTAACATGCGTACATTTTTTCACCTATGTTATGGAAAAGATTACAGATTGGACAAGATAAGGAGACAGAACAATTCAGATAAAGCTTCAGAAAAGACTAACACTCTCTGGACAGGTAGAACAAGATCATGGAAACCATAAAAGCACAGTCTTTAGGTTGTCCTCAGTACAAGCTACCACTGATGACAATTACAGACAGACCTTTGGCCAAAGAGAATTATATAGGTACCATTAGGAAAAAAAAATAGAGATACATAACTTACTTGCAAGTGAATGAAAGGCCTTTGTTCCTGCTGCATCTCTTGGCACATTGCTCAGTGGTATTTAACAGCTTGGTTTTTACTTCCAGTGTTTTGTTTATTTTAATGAGCATCAACTCTCCTGTTTTTCTGAAGTCATGAAGAGGATTTCTCCTTTTTCCTTTACCCTCTAAGAAAGAAGCAAAGAAGAAAAAAAAAAACCCCACCACTGTAAAGAAGACTGCTGAAATTAAAGATGGCATTACAGATGAATAACATTTATTAGGAATTATAGGAACACTGGTACCTAAAGCATAGAGAAATTCACAAGGATAAGGTACAAGCAGGTACTTGAGAAGAATTGGTTATTTTAGATGGTGATCTCCATTCTTAAAAACAGGAATGGTAGGAATTATAGCAAAATTAATTTCAAATAAAGACTTGCATAATGTTAGAAAAGGGTAAGAGGAATGTTTTTTACCCTTTGTAAAATTTTTTCAGAACAACCAAAATATGCTTGATAATAATAATCTGAGATCTTATAAATATTTCCATGAAAAACTTAAGTGAAAAAGGTGAACAAAGGTCTTTTTTGGATGCACAGAGTGTAGTTACAATCAGAAGGAAAAGGATATAAATGTTATAGAGAATCACAATCTGAATGTGATAAACTGTTCTTAAAATAGCAAACTTTTAATTACAAATTGTGAAAAGAAATGGAGCCTGGAAATGACACAAAATAATCATTTGTCCTCCCTGTGTTCCAGTGAAGACTCGGTGTGAGTGTTGTGTCCAGTTTAGGTGTGACTGAATTAGAGTTGTTAGCCTACAGAAAAGAAAACGAGGGGAGGCAGAGGCTGTAGCATGGAAATAGTCTGCACTGCCACAAAGATTTCTGCAAAAAGGAATGCACTGATCTGGTTTCCGTGTCTGTGTTGAAAGGCCCAGAGGAAAGAGTATAAAATGGAGCGGGGAAGATTGGCTAGAGATGTTTGGCTAAAGTGCAAGAGGAAAAGTCTTTGATTTTTGCAAGAAAACCCCACAATTTTCCCAATATGTATGTATATTTTTATTTGTTTTCCATAGAAACCAGTCTGCCAGTGTGGGCTGCTCCATCGTCAGTGACTATTCCATGATTCTATGATTCTATGAAGGCAGATGAGTACCTCTGGAGAGTGATTCTCCCTATGCTGACAGAAGAGTAACATAGGGAGGACAAATTGCCTTTTGAATCTATTTATCCTACTTCACTCAATGATCCCAGATGATCTTTTTGGATTAGATGGCTAATCCAGGTAAGGTTAGGGGAATTTACAAATTTCTTAATTTAAATCTCCTTAATTTAAAATCTCCTTAATTTACAAAGTAGGTAATAGTATTTTTCATAACCTCCTTCCATATAACTGTTTTCACAGCTGTCTTTTCACCTTTCTCTACAGAATCTGCAACAATGATAGAACACAAGTGCTCAGGATGAATTTATTAAATTTTGCCAGAGTCTTTCAAATATATGAAACCTCAGCCTAGTGCTCTGTTATCCTGAATAGATAATTCCTCATGCAAGTGCAGAGTGCGCTTAGGTCAGTAAATTTTTGCTTGGTGCACTCTGTGCAGAAGCTCAGAATAACTCTGTAAGCTGCGATAGCTGAGGCTCTGAAGGAGTTACTGACAACTCCGCATATTGTAAAGCCAAGGAGGACTTAAGGGTGTTCCCTTTGCAGAACTTCCATCCTGATCATTAAGTGAGCTCACATTTTCACTGGATTCAGCTAAATCACACCTCTCAGTGGTGAGTTATCCCTAAGACACCTAAAAATACACCAAAGACATTTAAATTAGCTTTCATCAAGCTTCAGCCTTTTAAAAAAAGACAATGAAAGGAGTAGAATATCCCTGCTTCAATGTCCCTATAAAATAATCTTCACCCCATCCTACTCTCCTCCTTTTTGAACTGCTGAAGGTGAGCTATGCTATTCCCCTGTACCTAATAGCTCACAATTTTTATTCCAACTACAAACATTTTCAGAAAAAAGAATTTATTTACCTCCAAATCCATTTTACTATATTATATGAAGAAGCTTTTGATGAAAAGATCAAATGTTAATAGTTTTGGTGCTGTGTTAGTGACTTATATCAGCTCTCTTAAGCATTTTCAGCCTTGTATTTGTGCAGCACGCATGCACCCAAAATGAATGTCTAGGGAAACGCTGTGAGGACACTCTTGCCTTAAGTATCAGCACCCTGTTACTGGAAGCTGTTGTGTCTACACTGAAGCTGCTTTATTTTTTGCTGTACCTGTGATAGAGCCAAAGTGCTGCAAAAAGGATTGCATCTGCTCTTTAGGACAATCAGAGAAAAACAAGTCTTCTATAAAACTTTTGTGGTAAATTTCCCAATCTATTATCTTACAAGACCTAATTGTTAGTTCTATGTTGTCTCAGCCAAGACTTTTATGTCAAATGGAGGTAACAATCAGTACAGAAATATCCAAGTATTTTCTTTCAATTCCTGATGCTAACATTTCCCATCTACTGATAAGTGTAATTGTCTTAATTCCTGACGATAACAGCTTCTTAAACTCACCAGCTAACCTGCAAGAATATGATTAAAAAAATCAAGAAATTCTGTTCTGCCTGAAAAACATGGTTCACAGTTGTACTTTTTTTTTTCTTCTTTTCCTAGCAGTTGTCCAAAGAGGATTATGGGTTTGATCTTGCATTTAGCAATTCATAACAGCCTGATTTACTTTAGCTTTCAAACAACAACATTCTACGACTTGCTTATAATCCAAAAGGCAAAGGGCCAAATGCATCTGTGGTGTGACTGTTAGAACCATCAGAATAACACAAAGCATTACTTTTACAACTCTAACAACAAAATAAATAAAAATAATTGAGCTTTTTTACTTCAAATTAGGTGCATTTATTATTAAAATCTCAAATAAAATAGTGCCCTAGAAATGTGCTACGTTAAAGGTTATCATGCAACATGCTATAACTAATGTTCCTAATTTGTGATTGCCATTCATTTCAGTTTCCTAAACTTTGATTAATCAGGACTTTTGGTTATTTTGTGGGCCATATCCTCTGATGTTTCTTATAGTTGAATATCATATTACTAAGGAAGTCTGACATTCCACTTAAATTTGAAAATAATAGCAGCTGATTCAAACACAAAAAAATCCAGTCAAATATGAATCAACATTTTTTTCTTCAACACAAACAACCATTAGCTAAAAATATTTCTTTGGTTGACTTAAAAAAATCCTCAGAAAGGTGAAGGTGGTGTCTCTTTCTATTTCTTAACAAGATAGCAACCTTGGTTGAACAGAAAATTGAAGACCTCAGCCAGTGCCAAGGAAATGGGAACTACCATATTTGCTCTAGTGGGATGCAGCATTGGGCAAATACTCCATAATCTCATTTGGGATTTCCACAGTCTCCGTGCTGGATATCTTCCATTTTCATAAAATGTTTTGAATATTTACTTAAGAAAAAAGGTTCCTTACAGTGAAAGACATTTACCTGGGAGCTACAAGAACCGAGCTTTGGGTTCCCTTACTACCTTTTTCACACGAGGTTTCTCTTCTCAGATATGAAGCATTAACTGAGACTGCTCAAACTATAGATCATCTGGGGGAAAAGATTTCCAACAATACCTTTTCTTGGAGTAGTTCCAGTCCATGCCAAATCAATAATCAGAAATAAAGAAAATTATAATTCTGCAGCATTTTAGTGAGAAAACTAACTAGGAGGTTGCAGTACCTCTATTCTAGAACCTACGTAACGGCAATTTTAATTATATTTATACAAAATAGAACTGGGAAAACAGCAATCACCACTCAGTCCTGAAACTACCTGATTATGTTCTATATCTCAATTAAAAATTCACACCTTGCAGAAAAAAATAGGCTGGATACTGAGCTACATGAGAGTCAAGAAATTCAGTATAAATCTAGTTTCAGGCCACTTAGAGTTCAAATACCTAAGCAAGTCAAGTTTCAGACTCTCAGGTCTTGGTCTGACCACAAAAAGGATTTGTTTTTGCATTAGCTGTTTAGTAGTAAAAAACTAATATAGCCGATATGATACTATTGTTGTGCTAACCAAAATAGCATATAGGACATCAACAGGCTTAAAGGTCACCTTTGCCCATCATAATGAGATCAAAATACTACTTGTATTGTCTACAGCAAAATTTTACAATTAAATTATCTGACTTTATCTACCTCATTGGTAATCTCTTTCTCCTTCCTCCGTCAGTCCAGCTTTTTCTGATATAGATGTATATTTAGGCTTTGGAGTTAAAGTCTTTCAGAGTACAACTGCAGCATATTGGCTGTCTCCCCTAGAAAAATCTCTACTTTTACAGACTTGTCATAGACTCTACAAAGCTTTTATTAAACAGGAGTTATAATGCATTCAGCATGTCAGCTTCCAGGGTTTCCAAGTTTCACTCCAGTCTATGCAACAGTTAGTGTTTTGTTAAAGAAACACATCGTCAAGTCTTGTGATAATGTGAGAAGCCTCATTCCTTTCATTTCTTTCTAATTTTGCATCCCACTTTATTATACAGAACAAACACATCAAAACTCAACACCAAATTTTCCAAACGAGAAGAGAAATACATTTAAATTAAAGGTTTATATATAAATCAAGATTCTTAATGAAATCTTGATGGTTTAGTATGGAGTTTTATTTCCGTATTCTGTTTGTTTACACTTGCAGAACTTCAGCATTTTACTAAGTAGTTATTTGCTTTGTTGTGCTAAACTTTCAACTGTCTGGAGTAATGATTTTTTTTTTTTCCTATTGTCATAGTTACTGATGTATGTAAGTTGGATATAGGTCTTCATACCGTGGATGGAAAAAGGACTTTTTATAATTTTCAGTTTTGAAAAAAATATGGACAGTTACATAACAGCACTGCTGTTCGTTATGTTTCTTAGATGTCAGAGATAAACTAAATCTTTGGGGAAAAAAAAAAAATCAAGAAAATGAAGATACCTAAATTCCTTAGGCTGGAAGATACTGTCAGGGAACTGCAGGAATCAACTGCAGTCCTTCCAAATAGTGCAATGAAATGCAAAATAAGATGGCATTTGGGGAGAAAAATTGGAAGAGGGAAATTGTCCATACACCATGTAGGAAACTTAGAGAAGCTGAAGATTCAAAATACATTCCAGTAAAGAAAAATGCACATATAAAGTGATACAATTATTTCAGAAATACAGAAGAGACATAGCCCCCTTCTTTAGTATCAGTTGGCATTTTAGACCTCTGTTTAATATTTTGCATCATGTTTTTAATGAAATGAAGTCACTTGACCTTGAGCAGTTAACAGACGGACTAATTAGAGATTGAATTATTTGTGTTATAACTGATAAGCAGGTCAGAATGTCAAAATGAGATTAGCTATTAATTTAATTTTGCAAACAATCATCACTGCAAGCCAAAGTAAACTGGATTTCCCCAAAGAGCTAGGAAAAAAAAAATTAATGAGAGCTGAATTTCATGTGACTTAAAACTTAGGGGGGGGGAAAATCAGAAATCTACCATCATATGAAAGACCATCAAGAAAAAAAAAAAAAAAGATAAAAAGCCCAACCCTAAACACATGTGAAATAAAGAAAGAAAAGAACAGTTCAACACAATAAATGTAGCAAACATTTTATCAGGGAACACCATACTCAACAAAAATTGCATGGTAACACCCAAGCAAAGATATTCATAAGTATGTATCTGAATGGAAAAAAAAGAAAAGAGCAAATGTTAGATCTCAATAAAATGTACAAAGCAAAAATCTTCAAAACCGTGGATTATCACAGTGTCAGAAAACATTTTTCATAAGATATCAAAGCTGAATGCTTATCTCAGTATAAATAGTGACAATTTAATATGAAAATAAAAAATAAAGTATGCTTAATTATATGTGTAAAATTGCATTTGGCAAAGCTTGTGTAAGAAGAAAAATCAATGAGTAGGGTTTGAAATAAAGCAACAGTTCTCAGCATACTTGGGTTGAAGAACAGTACGTAAATGCAGTGAGGTGTTAAACTTGTCTATAAAGCATGGTTCAAGGGATACTTTCAATTAAATTCAATGATGTATTTCCAAGACAATGCTTTCTGAAGGATATAAAACATCAAGGGTAAATTGCATATTGGTGCAGGCCCCAGTATGACAGCGTAAATATATTGGCTTCATTAAGGAAAAAAACCCCAAAACTTGACCAGATGGTGAAAGTAGATGTTACTAAATAGTTTCAGGCACCACATGCTTAAGTCAACAGTATGGTCACAGTAATAAAAGAAAAGATGTTAAAGGTGAATGTTGATACTAAAATCATTAATAGAGTCATCAAAGTATTGTAACCTATGAGAATAGCATTTTTTGAACAAATGCATTCAAGGCAGTTTTCTCTCTTAAAGCAAGTCCTAACGGAGTCACTTTGATAAAAAGAATTAACGCTCAGCACTTTTAACTTACTTTTAACTTACTTCCATTTACTTTGACTTCTCCTTATGCCTGTTTCAGTATCAGAAATGTCCAGATTCCTGGCTAGAATGTAAAAAAGTGAACACCTTTTCCAAAGGACTTCTCATTTGGAAAGAAAAAAAAAAGGAAGGAAGGAAGGAAGGAAGGAAGGAAGGAAGGAAGGAAGGAAGGAAGGAAGGAAGGAAGGAAGGAAGGAAGGAAGGAAGGAAGGAAGGAAGGAAGGAAGGAAGGAAGGAAGGAAGGAAGGAAGGAAGGAAGGAAGGAAGGAAGGAAGGAAGGAAGGAAGGAAGGAAGGAAGGAAGGAAGGAAGGAAGGAAGGAAGGAAGGAAGGAAGGAAGGAAGGAAGGAAGGAAGGAAGGAAGGAAGGAAGGAAGGAAGGAAGGAAGGAAGGAAGGAAGGAAGGAAGGAAGGAAGGAAGGAAGGAAGGAAGGAAGGAAGGAAGGAAGGAAGGAAGGAAGGAAGGAAGGAAGGAAGGAAGGAAGGAAGGAAGGAAGGAAGGAAGGAAGGAAGGAAGGAAGGAAGGAAGGAAGGAAGGAAGGAAGGAAGGAAGGAAGGAAGGAAGGAAGGAAGGAAGGAAGGAAGGAAGGAAGACCAGAAGACCAACATAATGAGAAACTGAAACAATTCTGAAATGCACCCAAGAAAAGAACTTTGTAGACTTAGAATCCAGATTAAGTTTAATGCGGTTATTTATGTAAGACAATAATTTGGCATGAACGAAGTTCACCAACCATACCCATAAAAACTGCAGTCAGCTGTATAGATGGAAAGTCACCAAAGTAAAACCAGCTGTCCAAGGACACATCTCTAGCTTGTCACAATTAAACAGTCTCTCAGAAAGGTATCTAGAGGATGATGTGATTATTTTAACTTCTGAAATTCATTTTGTTGGCAAAAGAGCCATCGTGGGACAAAAATCTACAAATATTAGAAAGTAGTTTGAAATATAGATATATAATACAGAGATAATTTTTTCCTTATTTTTACATTGGCTTTCAATCTGGTTGTTGAGCAGATTCAGGAAATGCAAAAAGGTATTTCTTTTGGGCTTTACATTGTATATTACCACTCTCTCACACACACAAACCCATGCACACATACCCCTTATTAGCAGCTGCAAAGATTGCCATGTTACTTGGAACCCAACTTTGTGTTTTGCTAGGTCCTGCCTTTGTAACCCTCTCCTATAGTCAGCGTGAAAGCTCAAGAAGCTAAGGATAATGCTAACAACAGATAGTATATTCTAAAATTGGATGGTATAGCAAAAGGACAGCTTTTTTTCTTCCAAGAAAAGGTTATCTGCTCAGCAGGATGCTGGGACCCATTGGCAGAAACAAATGTTCTGCAGTTTGTACTCTGACTTGCTGTATCTAACCTCTGGCTAAATTACTGAGAGGATTTTCCCTTGTAAGATTTCTCTTATGCATTTTGCACAAGAATTAAATCCCCACCATTTCGCATTGCATTCCACAATCTTTACAAGTGTTTGGTGTCTCCTCTGAGGCACCTAGCACGTTGTGCGCTCCTTTTGCAAGGGGGTCTCTCTGAGGACGTCCGGGTATGGAGCGGGAGGTAAAGAGAAAAGCACAAGCAGGAAGGGCAGGGATTTGGGCAAAACAAAGAGTGACAGACTGCCGAGGGCAGCAAAACAGCCCCAGTGAGAAGTGATGAGAGCCTTGCTGCATGTTGTATACATAAAAACAGTGCTGCCGGCCAAGGCCGGGAGTCGTAGGAAGAGCTGGAGCTGAGGGGAGACGGAGGGAGCAGCCAGCCCCCAGCTGGCCCAGCAGCACTGAGGACTGCCAGGCATGGCCGGACTCATCAGACAGCACAAGGGTGGAGGCCCACAAGCCATTGAAAACTCCTGCAGCTAGATTTTGCCAACACATCTGACTAATCTGGAGCATGTTCCTAGCTCTGCTATGCTGCAGCGCTGCTTTGCGTGTAGGTACTAACCACGTTCAGGAACAGCTCTACTATCCTCTAAGGGCACTGCCAAAAAAAACTACGGAAAAAAGATGGGGTAAAGGCAAGGATGTCCTCACCCCTTCCCAGTTCTTTGTAGTTGCCATACTTCCCTACTGCAAGGTACAAACATTGCTCACATCATGCCAATTCTCCTACTATTCACGCTTCTCAAGCAAGCGTGGAGATCAATCCTTTCTCACCTCTATGAACAATCCTTTCTCACCTCCATGCTGCCTTCTAGCCTCTGCCCTTCAACCCCACCTCAACGCTGACGGAGAGAAAGTGACATTCCAACGCTCATCCAGTACAAGTAATTGCAAAATGTTCAGGGCAACCCTCTACTCTCCACATCAAGCTTTTACCCATCAAGAGGCCCAGTTATCCTGCTTTCAAATCTCCTTGGAAAAGTTTGAAATGCTTAAGTGGCAAACTAATGTTCAGCATAAAGATGCAAAGGGGAGATATTACGCTCCTGAGGGACACTGCACATTTCCCTTCCAACCCTGGTCTCAGTTGAAGTATTACAATAATGACAGATGAGCTCCTCCAATAAGAGGCTTTCCTTTCCTTGACTTCAGTGCACAATTTTCCAGAGTTTTATGCAACATTTTAATCTCATGTCTTTCAACTCTATATTCTCCTGCTATGTTGCTTATGAAAATGGCATTAATAGAAACAGAAAATCTGTTAAGCAGGGTAAGTGCTGTATTATATGTGAGAGCAAATCAAGCAGCCCCTGGCACTGAGCACCGAAAGGATTCCATTAAACAGAAGGAATACAGTCTTCCAACTGGCAGAGTATCGTTTCCCTTTGTTGACAGTATATAGTATAATGATTATCTACAGCTGGAATGGGGAAGTATAAATCACATTAAATTTTTAAAATATACTTAGCTATGCAGACCACAGGAATACACAACATTCATACATCGATTATGGCTATGGGATTTTATTGGGTTTTTTTAAACAATAGTTATTTATAGGAACTAAGTGCAACTCCCACATCTTCATTAGCAACTGCTTCAGATCATCCAAACTACAGAAAGTGCTGAGAAATCTGAATAAGTACACTTGTCTGACAGTCTTTTCGCAGAAAAGTATCTTTAATTTAAATAAATCTTTAACATTCACTCTTCTGCAATATACAATCTACTTTTTGCTTTGATTAAAAAGTAATTTTTAGTTTCACTAGATTAGCATTATTAAAGAGCTACTGTCTAAGAATACTGAATAATAAGAATATCTCAATGAGGAAGAAAACTCCCTGATAAAGTTGTTAGCTACAGAGTAATTTATTTGTGCAAGTGACAGAGACTTACAGGATATTGATAATGACTAGGCAAGTAGTCTGTAGGAACCTTGCACATTTATCTTTCACCAATCACCATCTTATCTTTTATATATTAAAAAGAAACTCAGAAATTGATAGTGTGGACAGCTTGCTGACATTAAAATTTCTCTGTGTTTTCTTCACCCTCCTTTTTCTTTACCCATTAATATAACTCAAATGTATTAGTCAGCAACCTTGGTAACACAGGACATTGTCTTTGCATAGAACTTAGGGCATGGGATTCCAAACCTAAAAGATCCATTCACATAAGAAATAACACTCATCATTAGATACATTTAAAATCAGCTTTGACAGAACAGTAATAGAAAAAGTATGGATATGCATTAGCAAAAGACTTTTTTTATATTTTTAAATTCTATTTTCATCACTTAGCTTGTTTTTCATATGTAAAAATAATAAACATGTAGGCAAATATTAATCTTTCTTAAAAACATCCCAGTAAAAAGAATTCAACATCCTGTACAAAGACACCATGTATGTTTAGAAAGCAACCAATATATTTTCTGAAAGGAATGGCACAACTTCCCCTTGCCTACATTGTAAAAACCCAGACACTTTTGCTGAAGATCATAAGCTTTTAAAAAACAAGGTAAGCACAATGGCAGCGTGAGGTAAGAGTCCTCTTGCTTGCCCATAAGGCAAACAATAGGACTGATTAATATTAAGGAGGGTGGGGGACGAAAGTTAAGAAAGGGAGGGTTGCCAAGAAACTGTCACTATGAAAGTTGACCAGAAAACAAGTTCTACTCTGAAAAATTCTGAAGTTTTGGAAATTTAATTTTCCTCCACATCAAGATGAACCATCCACTCCTAAACTGGAGAGCCCATTGGTTAGGGCACAACCCTATTCATCAGCCTACTCATACTGGCAGTACTGAGACTGTCTCTCAGTCTCTCCTGTTGGAATATTAGATAGATTAAATATTCATTGAGCTTGGTAAACTACAGACCAACGCTAAAAGCCTAGTCAGGGAGAACAAGGACTTTCTCTCATTCAAGAAAAGCATCCTGACTATCAAGAGAGCAAGCATGACCTAGCTTCTTATGAACTTGACTATAGACCAGTTTCTGCATTTTTGGCCCATGGAATAAAGTGTGTGTGGGGGGGTATTCTGCTTTTTTTTCAAACTAGCCCATCAGTTGATGAGTTTCTGTCACAGGTGAGGGTTTCTTAACAGCAGGTACCACAAGCTATTGTGAATGTATCCTGCTGCAAATTTCTCTTTCATTTGATTTGAGGGAACCAAGCCAAAGAAAGTTTCTGTTTAAAAGGAATTATTTTAGTGAAAAGTTTTGATGGGTCAGCATTTTCCAGTAAAAAAAAAAAACACATTTCCTCAGAAAATTCCTGACCAGCTCTAGTCATCACTTTTCAGAGAGGTCACATGTCCATAGAATGGAAATTGCAGTGTACGTGTAAAAGGAGTTCAGAAAAGTGTAGTAGCATAGTGTTTGTACCTCTGTGTCGCCTGCGAGGAATGCCCGCAAAAACAAAATCATCACTGAGCAGACTGAGCACAGAAGCTCTGGTGAGATGTTCAGCATCCTACAGAACCACACTCTTACTGTAGGGGAAAAATGACAGGTTTTACTGCACGTGATGCTGCCAGTCTTTTTTTGACTTGCCCACTCAGATCACAAAATATTTCATTTTGAAATCCTACTTCAAAATATTTATTTAACTAGAAAATGTAGTTATGTCTTGGAAACCATCAACATCACTTGCCATACACGTTGCCTGATGCCCTCAGACCTTGTCCCAGGACCCAGACGCTGCGTGTGCCTGCCCTCACTCTGCCCGCTCCTGGCAGATCCTTTCCCTGAATTGTGGCTGTCTTTTGTTTCTGTCTGTGCAAAGGTCTGACCCTAACAATGTTGGCGGAAGGAAGGAAGGAAGGAAGGAAAGGTTTGTAGAAGCCTTTGCAAACTTTTTTTCCTTAAACGTCTCCCCAGGGGGCCAATAGAAACACAGAGTTAGCGCTTCAGATATCCAGTCCAAGGGGGACACTTCAGGAAAGAAATTCAGCTAAAGAGCTTCCAGCACTTGATTACTTATTGTTTGTTCCTTCTCCCCCTCCGCCTCCCGGATTTCATCGGGAACATCTAATGCAATTACAAGTATTTCAGTCTGGAAATAGCATGTTCACGCTGCTGAACTTCAGCAAGGACATTCCCTTTCAGCAACGTACTATCCTGTGTTTTGGGTATTCCTTGTCAACTTCTGTCATTGTACACTTATTCTACCACTTGGAAACTAAGGACACATGTTTCCTCATGATCCTGATAACGGCCGGGAGCACCAATGGGCAACGATGAGATTTCCTTCTCCCGCTCTCAGTGTCTCCCAGGCTCCCCGTCCCGAGCGAGCCCCGAGCTCCCCTTCACCCGGCGAGGAGGTGGCGGGAAGCAGCGACCTCTCCGCAAACCACCAAACCGTGCCGTGTCTCCCCGCAAAGCGCTGGCC
>NW_008825150.1:4812821-4813079 GCF_000699105.1 Pygoscelis adeliae
GGCGGGGAGGAGAAGAGGAGATGGCTCCTCGGAAGGACCCTGTGCACAGCCGGTCACTAGAGGAGGCAGAGTGAGCCGAGCTGCTTTTTATTGCGATGATCTAAGTTTGTTGTGTGATTAACTGGAAAGATCTGGGTCCCAACTCCCTCTTACGGTAAGAAACTGTTTAACAACATCCCCTCTGCCTCCTCTCCTCCTCCCCTCCCCAGGAGCTGCCTCCCCTCCCGCCCCACAGCCAGCCCAGGGAGAGGGCTGCCA
>NW_008825150.1:4813399-4837731 GCF_000699105.1 Pygoscelis adeliae
CCATGGCCGGGGACAAAGCAAGGCCAAAACACCTTTCCTCCAGCCTGCCCATGGCTGCCCCTGGCCACCAGCCTGGCCTTTCCATCGCCCTCTTTGGCCATCTGACAAGTGCCACTTCCCAAAAATTGTGGCAACTCTGGGGAATCTAAAGGTCAAGTATCAGCTGGCAGGCGTCGCTCCATGGAGACAAGCCTCAGTCCAAAGCAAGGCCTGACCTTCCTTCTGTCGCAGGCAAAGTGGTTGTAATTCTTCTATTGCACTTCATTTTAACCTCATGGAAGCAATGGCATTGGTTTTTGTTTAAAGTCATGAGACCGGCCTTCGTGACACACGAGTGTTCAAAAATAAACACTTCAGGAAAAGTTCTGCCTTAATTTAAACTGTTCGCTTCTCCCATGCACCCACCTACCGTCTATAGCACAAGTGTGTGACAACACAGGAAACAGTTTCCCTCCATTTTCCATAAATAAACCAGAGACCTGCATGTGGCCCCATGCCATGTGAGTCAGAAAACGGGTCTCCTTCTCCAGCCCAGACTCCTTTGCCCAGACTTACTATCCATGCTGCTGATAAACACCTTAGAGTGAAACAGCTTTTCTTAAAAATGGGTTGTTTCCCAAGCCACAAATGTTCATTGTTAACTTTTATTCAATTTTTTCCTATATTCCCAAAACATTTTTTTTTCCCACCCAGTTTTTGCCCAATGGCAAAACATAAAATGTCCATTTGGGAATTACTGCCGTGGTAAGTGAAAGAAAGGGAACAGAAAGGAGTTGAGAGAGAGTCCGTGAAGAAAATATTTTGAACATTTGGCGTTACAGGAAAAACACATTTATGTGAGAAAAAAAATACTTTCTGAAATCTGCAGAATGAAAATTATTTCTAGGTTGTGTTTTTTTTTCTGTCCTTGTTTATCTCCCAAGAATAAAAGTTAATTTACAGGAGTTCCTTAGAGATGCACAATCTGAGAACAGAGAAAATGTATTCCACTGGCCAATGACCTTGTGCGAAATCCTTGTCCACTGCAACTGATAGAACACGGATATCTCACTTAGTTTTTGTTTTCTGTTTTTCTCCCTGTGCTTAAAGATAGACATAAATATAAACAATAAGCAACAAAAATAATCATAGCACCATGCTGAGCTCAGAATAGCCACATTCTGTTAACCAGATGTATTTGACTTGTTGTCCATGCATGTGATGAGTGACCTTTTTTTGTATAAAGCACAAAATCGTGCGCTATTGAAGACAAGTAGATTTTTTTTGCCACTGACTTCCCTGAGGGGAGTATTTGGCACATAGTCAGATTTCTCCTGAATTTTAGGAAGATTTCTGCTGTGTCTCTTGAGGGCTAGGGTGCTCCCTAATGGAGAAAATATTTTGCTATATGGATTCCCATTATTAATACATAGTCCTGTGTATTATTCTTGATGTATCTGCAGCTCTGCTTGAGAGCTCAAGTCACGGACATAAGCTTCTTTGGCTGCATATGTTATGCTGGGCAGGTGCAACTTCATAGTCCTGTTTCTCCATTTGTCCAATTTTGGGAACCTGCTGGAGGACACCTCTGCCTTTTACATAAGTCCTATGTATGTCCCCGCAGTGGACACTCGGGCACATGGAGTGGAGGGCTAGGGACAGAAGGGAGATTAGAAAGGGAAAAATCCTGTAGATGCTATATTCAGATGCTCTATTTGTAGGCAGTCAAGACAAAGGTTTCCATCCATTCTGGATCTGGGAAATGAAAATGCTTTTTGGTCCCACATCATATACTGCGAAACGTAGTATGATCCTTTTTCTGTGTCTTCTTGTCCCATGGATGTTACAGCTGAAGCATAATATTTTAGTTCAATTCAATCAAATTTTACCTTGAAATAATTTCAATATGAAGGAAGGCTGCAAAAATTGCATTTCATGCCTAAGTTTTTGAAAAGAAATCCATGTTAAGTTTCATTCTGCACATAGAGAAATTGAAGGTCTAAATATGATAATCAAATGTTGTAGGTTTTATGCAAGAACATTGTTATGCTTTCTGACCTTTTGAGGGCATGTTTTCTGACCTATAAATCTCTTTCTGTTTCTGGGGCTTAGCTGAGAGTGGGGATTTTTGGTTTTCTTTTTTTTTTCTTCCTTCTTTTTTTTTTGGCAGCTTTGCAAACTTGCCCTGATAACCTGACTTTCAAATCAGTGTAGCTCTGTATTAGGAAAGTAGCATAACATTTCTGTAGAAGATATCTAAAAAGAAAAGTTACTGCACACTTCACCAAAGACGTATTTGCTCTGGACTGCCTACATGAGTAAAAAAGTTTGAAAAACTTTATTTTGGTTGGAAAAGTAAGCAGACATGACCAAATACATAGAAACTGCTATTTTTATGTTCCCTTTTCTGACCATAACCACAGTTGGATCTGTTTTTCAGATGTAACTTGCTATTCAGAAATGCTAGATATTCAGAGTTTTGGCAGGAATCTTCACACACACATACAGAGTAATACCAAGTCACAATTACCTTCAAATGAACCAGCATCTGTCATATGAATCACCTCTTGTGTTCAAAACAAACCTTTTTACTTCTTGATTTATCTGGTATAAGTACCACTCTGTTAAGGTCCTACTGGATAATAAGCCCAATAAAATAAGCAAGTGTATGTCGTAATTATTGTTCAACACTGAGCTGACTGATAAAAAAGTCTAAGGCTGCCTGAGAAGTTTAAACCAAGCAATTGTGCTTCACATTTCAAGCAAGATAAATTTTTATTGTCTTTCTTTTTATAAACTGAGCTTGAGACTAGGAAGGGAAAAGACTGAGGTATGGACTGCAAGATTCGACACTGCTGGGAAAGGCAGAGTTTAAGCAGAGCTACAGCACATGCCAGGTGTCTACTTGCTGAGGCACCTTAGCCAGAGCCCCAGCTGAACACGTGGCACCTTCCAGCCTAATCTCCAAGCCTTCTTCATGCAGAAAGAAAAAGGCAAATAGGGCGGGAAGGCTGAAAGTAAGAGGGGGAAGAAGGGGCTAACAAGAACCAAGTCTAGTTGAAAGCAGAAGCTCAGAAACTCCCCTGAGCCCACCATTTTAGATTCAGCCAAAAGGATTTTACATGTCATCATACTAGATGCTGCAGCTCTAAACAGCTAGTCCCAGAGGGCAAATTCACCACACCCTGAAGTGAATGTGAAGTCAAGTTTTTAGAGCCCCATGCAGTGAAGCGGGAGAGTGTGGCACCTCAGATGAGGCTTCTTGTTGATTAGGCTCCAGGGAAACCCAAGGACGAAGACAAGAGCCACAACCTCCCTCTGCAATGTAGGTCCTAACCTACAGTCCTGAGGCAGTCACCTCTGCAAAGATGGCATTCACAGGTAAAATTCCATGTGTATTTAATAACCTAAATGTTTAGCTTTAAGAAGCTTCTTATTCCTTCAGCCCATGTCAGAGCTTACAAATAAAAATTATTCAGGGGCTATTACCTGGCTTTGTAGGCAAAAGGTATAGTATGATTTGGCTTGATACTATACAGTTGCACTTTCCTCTCCCCCAAAACAGACTTTTGCAAGCAGCTTCACACCTTGACTGAGCATTTTGATGGCACAAACATGCAAAATAATGCAGGGCATATGCAAAATACTAAACTGTCTAGATTGTCATTTTATACACAGATGCATGCTCCTGGGGAATGAAAAGTATGGTTTTGAACTGCTGAGATTAAAAAGGAACATGAGCTCCAAAGTGACTTGGTTGTGCTTGGTTCCACCCATTATAATTCACATACATTCATAATATTCAAACATACATAATTCACAACTCTCCCTACACCCAGACTCCCACGTGCTGAGGTCTGGGTCCTAAACCCCAGTCAGGTAATCCAGCATTCATCCCTGCAGTTAGTTAATAACATAAATCCTTTATGGTTTTCCTGTGTAAGACATATTGTAACTGCTTTTCACGTATATGTTATATGCTAACTAAGAATAGTTAAGATGAATAACAAAATAATTTTTAAGTTCTAGTATGAAAACCATTTAAGCCATCTATGGCATGGTGGCCAATGGCAGCTGATGATAATACAGCCTTTCAAGACCTGTTTGGAAATTACTATTTCCAATATTTTGGGAAAAAATAATAAAAGAAAAATGCAAGAATCTATATACAGCATATTGCTATTAGTAGGAAATATCTGATCAAATTTTATCTAATCAAAATTTAGAAATTTCCACACCTAAATACTTTATCTACAAGGAGATAAATTCTGCAAACAAATGTGCATGCAAAATGGTTATTTTCATAAAAATTCTCAGTAATATCTATTTGAAGTTTTTGGGAATGTACCTCATGGTGGCTGTATGCTTTTAGGAACGCAGAAAATCCCTCACTCTACTCAGAAGTATTCTTCCTTGTACGTATTCAGTTTAGGTATATTGACTGAGGATGTTAAACTTTTTGTTTAAATTTGTTTGTTTCCTCTTCTATTAGTCTCTGCAATGCCAAGAAAGTCCAGAAAGGATAAACATCATTGGTAGTGTTGTTAAATAGATTCTAATGTACTTCGCCTGTATTACTCAGGGCCTAATTTGATCTGCAAAACCTTTACAATAGATTTTTTTGTGTGCAAGAATGTAAGAAAAAATCAACTTCTCTTTGACCTTTAGTCTACTAAAATCAAGTTGTGGTACATTTCCAGTGTGGCCATTGGAAAAACAAACAGAAGCTGAATGCATTTGATATGAAGTAACAGCCCCAGAAGCCCTTAAATTTATATGCCATAGTTACTGAGTTACTTCTCTGAGGATAACTACTCTCTATACTATTTAGCCATTCAAATATGCATCCATCTGTGCTTCTCCATAAGTGCTTCATTTTTAGTAAATAAAGAAGTGGTTTTTTCATGCTTATTAGAAGATACATTCTCTAGGACAAAGTAGTCTGAAAATCAAAGGTTTGGCCAAATTAATCTGTAGTTATCACCCAGTCTTCAGACCTTCCGTTTTCCAGCTTTTCATTCCTTTCCATATTTAAGTAAACTACAAAGCTTAATCATGATCAAGGAAATCTACATTTGTATATATATTTTTAAGTGAATTTCATACTTTTTATTGTTGAAAAGCTTGAAAGTATCAGCCCAAAATATTCAACCACTAAGAAAATCTCCAAATCACATTGATTTTAAGATCACCTGCTTTTTAAAGCTGTTTAATAATTTTAGTGCCTGAGCTAAGCTGTGTATATATGTGATTATGACAATACAGTAATGCTTACTCTGAAACTTTTATATGTACAGATAATTCACCCTTCCCTCTGCATTTTTTAAGTCAGTGAAAATGAAGAGTGTACTTAAGTAAAACCACTGAACATACCTGGCTGAGTATTTTTTCATTTAACTGGCTAAACCATAAAACTGAGGGTAGTTTTTCTAAGATCTTTTTATGTGTTAAATCCCAAACTGGAGAATAATTTTTGGATTTCCTAGAGCTTTTTTTTTTTTTTCCCCAGTAATTGCTCTTATTTTAAAAATAAAATAAACTTTTGAAGGATTTCAAATCAGGACATCATCTTTACTTATAAATTAAAAAAAATCTAGTGTTCAAAAAATATCCAAACAAATAAACAAACAAAATGGATTTCCAGGAAAATTTTGGCAAAAACAATGCCGAGATGTTAATACAAGCCCATGTATTGTTTTGTTCAACTTAAATGTGTGCTTTTAAGTTGGGAAGAGTTTAAAACAGGTTCTCTGTAGTATACGTTTTACCTCTAGAGCAGGTAAAACAGTTGGCAGACAGCAAAGGGTCCTTATCTTCCAATATGACACCTCTAAAAGAAACACCATTGAGATATATGCTGAGAAGACCCTACCAAAACTGATGCTGAAAGAGCAGCTACAAAAAATTAATGTACAGAGGTTTAAAAAAATGAAGTATTGCTATAAAAATACTATTAATATCTCTCAGACTGGTAGGCATTTTAAAATGTATTTTCAATATGTTTAGAATAACAACGAATAAAATTAAGCTGGTCTTTGACTGTGAATTATACATTTTGGAATAACTTCAGCAATTAGAAAATCCAGAGACAAAAGCATTAGCCCTTTGAATTCCAGAGAATGAAGACTTCCAGAACTTGCTTGTCAAGAGTAAATTCTCTAGGATTTCATATCAAAGAGGAGAATTTCTACCTAGGGTGCTGTTAAAGATTTTAGAAGGAAACCTAAGCGGGGATTCATCAGTTTCCTAGCAATCTCTCAGACTTGAGGACATATTAATAGCAGCTCAGAGAAAACACAAACAACAAAAAAGAACTCAAAATTCATGGCCATAAAGCACTGATCTTTCCTGGTTTAAGGTTTGTAACCCCAGAGACAGAAAGCTTGCTAAGACATCAGAAAAGATGTTATCAGAGGAGGAATCTCAGCGTGACTTCTTTTCAAGAGCAGCTTTAGGTACTTTATTTGAATCAAAGTCTCCTTGTTTGGGATATAAGCTTTGTAACGCAGCTACTGGAAAATAGTCAAGTAGGGAAAAGGGACATGTGGCTGCAGCATCAGGACAGGAACTCTCAAAGGAAGACTAGGGCAGACTGTTAAATTTCTCTACTGTTTCCATTTCTTTATATACTAAAGAGAAACCTTTTTCAGTACTGCTTTGTCCCTTAAAGATCTTGCCACAGGTATTGTAATGCTGGTACTGAAATGACACTGATAACAGTGTGATTGCTCTACATTTGCTATGCCAAAAAACCACATACATTTTTTCTCTGTGCTGTGTTTAATATTCCATACCTCAACACTATGTCTATTTTTACAAAGTACCCAATCCCCACTTTTCATAGAGATTAATTGTTGCTAAGCTTTTTTCTTATAGGTGAAATCTGAGCATGAATGATTAAGCTTCACTGCACATTAAACAGTGACAGAGTATATTCGTGCCTTAGCATATTCTTCTGCTGAGAATTTTGCTACCAACTTCTGTAGCAAAAGTAAGATTAAAGCAGAATTTAGATGTCTTTGGTCTGAAGTTACAATTCTAAAGCTGTCTGCTTGTTCATGTGCATCAGCTTTGCTCAACTTTCTCAAAATTTTGATCCCATTCTTCACATCCAAAATGAAACTTATCAATTAAAGAATAAGTTTTTGATTTGGAACGCGACTGCTAAGCAAGCTGGTATGATGGCCTATTTCAATATTTTTATCAGATTATTAAAAAAAATAATATTCTTAGTAAAATGAGATTGATATGAATAGACATAAAGCAATGAATGCATTTACAATAGTGGCATAGAAAAAACTTTATGGAAAAGTTTTTTTTTTTTTTCTGCTGAATAGCAGTTGTGGTCCATCCTAAACTGAAACACATTATTTCTGACTTAGTATTATTACTGCAATTTTTTTTTAAGTCTTTCTTAAAATACCGATATACAGATTAATACTCTTTGTATATTTAACTCCCCAGATCAGTAACATTGGGTTTTAATTTAAGAATCTGCAGATTGTGTTGAAGGACAAGTCCACATAGACAAGAAATTTTATCTGAAAGTAATCAATGAAGGCTGTCTAGGGAAAAGTATAAAAACAGAACAAGTTTGCAGTAATGCTTCCTTAGAATGTTTTCTAACCTGCCAACATTTGATGGTCATCCAGTTTTTGGTGCTATGAAATTATCTTCACAGTGATTTATGACTTTTTTCTCTCTTTATGCAGCCTACCAAGGTTCTGATGTAAACAGCTAAACAAAAATATGAGAGAAATCAGCTGGGCAAGGAATTTTCAAATATACAATTTTGTGAATTGCTTTTTACTTCTGGTACAAAATGTTTCACATATAAAACCCTGAAAAATAATAGCTTTTTCATATACTATGGAACAATAAGTGTTCAGTGTTACAATTTTATTACTTTTTCTTAAGAAGAACAAAAAACCCAAAATAAACCAAAACCCAAGAATCCCTCTGTCCTTTACTTGATTTTCATGAAAACACTTGAATTAACAATTTTTAATAAGAAAATAAAGCCATCAATTCTGAAAATATGTAGATTTACATGCCACATATCTGATTAGCTATTTTTTACTATTCCAATGTATTTCTTCATTTATTCCCAGTAGATAAAACAATGTGGTTTCAATTCACATATTAAAGAGCAAAGGCAACAAACTGTCTTTATTTTTGCCTGAGATTGTTTTATGCACATGTCCTTCAGTTATGGAAGTACTTCAAATAAACCACTGAGAATGTGCATTGAGCACCCACAGGAAATAGAAGGCTATGTCACTCAGCTTGAGATGAACAACATTTAAACTACTTTTCTTATAGTTTCTCCAGGAAAAAAAAAATTCTGGTATTTGTTTCCCAAGATTAAAACAGCAAGCACACTATCTACAATTAATCTGTATTTTATGACAAGGATGTCTGATATAGTCCCATTGAAAGGACTGGTGTAGAAAGCTGACTCTGTATCTGGAAATAAACTTCCAATTTTTAATGGGAGACATAATTAACCAAAATTTTGAATGCTGTATATCACATTTAAAAAAAAACTTTGAGCACTAATTACTCTGGTAAACCACTTACATGCCTCATTGCCACTAACTGACAGTGTATATGGAATTTAACCTTTTCTTTCCTTTTCTTTCGTTCTCTCTCTCTCTTTCTTTCACTTTCTTTCTCCTTCTCATTCTTTCTCTTTTTCTCCCTTCCTTTTGCTCTTATTTTTTTCTCTTCTCTTCCTATATCTTTCTTTCTCCTTTTCTGTCTCTCCTCCTCCCTCCATCAGCCTCTCCCTTTAACTTTTTCTCTGCCTTTCTGCTTTTCTTTCCTTCTTTCTTTTTCACTTTCTCTGTCTCATTCTCTCTTCTGAAAGTTCTATTAAAATGGCACACAATTACAGAAGTCTTCCTGTCTATTGTAAATTTAAAAATACAGTTAAACAGGCTAAGATTTATGAATTAATTTTTGGCCTATGACACAAACACTAGAAGAAAAGTTTGCAAAGCATCATGAATCTGGGGGCAAAATTTAGCAACTACAACTCCAGCTAGTAGGCATTTTAGGTGGCATACTGAGATATGCTAACTACCATCCTGTTGTCTTCTTTCCTGACTTTGCAGACACCAGAGTGACTGCTGAAATATGAAGTTACAATAGAGCTGGAGAAAATACTTCTTCAAAGTGCAATAGGTTTTCAAAGAAACTTTTTAAGGAGGTGAAATAATACGAACAGCTTGCATCAGCGTAACCATCTAGTACAGATAAAGTACTGGCACAATAAACAGCAGCCTATTACATCTTTATTTCCAAGGCTCTCCTGTTACAGGGAAGTTAAAAGATGGAGGTTAACAGCGGAGACCAGCTTTTATTCTGATCACAAAGATCACATCTGAAGGTGTTACAGTTGGGAGCAGGTGTTACGGAGGGACACACAGGAATATGTCCCCCAGTCTGTGATATTGTATAAGCTTTGTAGCACTCTGTGGGCCAAAAAGCAGAAACTGTTGTAACAATTGTTGTAACTCCAAAGTTTTCTAAATTTTTCTTATAACCATTCTCTCTTTTACATAGAAGCTTAGCTTCAGAAAAGCATGTAAAAGTCTACTTGACGTGCTAATTCTCATGAATGGATATTCCACTATGTTTTAGAAATGGTATGACACAAGTGAAGTTTAGGTTTGCCTTAAACTTCATTTTTCATCATCAATAATATAAACTAGTTGTTGTTCTGTGTGACACCTTTAAAAAGGTAATAAAGCATGCTTAAAGATTTAAATCCTTGGTTATCTCCCATTTATATTGATGGGACTACTCATGTTTTTAGACATGTATTCAAAAGAATGTTTTTGGGTCTAGGCATATGGGACTATTTGATGAAAATTGAGAAGATACTTCAAAGGACTTTGACTCCAAAATAACTTACAAAGTATTGATCAAAAACTCATAGAGTGAAGTGGAAAACCCATTTAATTTTATCCTGAGCCAAAACACAACAAAATTGATTAAATACAAATCTCAGCCTTGCAAAATCAAGTCTGAATGAACAGCTAGCTTTTGTGATGTAATTCAAAGAAGAGCATGTCAGGACAGAAAAATACACATTCAAACTGAGAATCATAGGTCATCTGGCCAGCAAAAATTCCAGTGAAGTAGCAACCATGGCGAAATGAGTATTCAGTCAAACATGCCATAACTGCAACAGGAAGGAAGAGCATTTTTCAGCAATGCATCACACTGTTTAAGCCAAGACTGATCACATATCTGATGAACAACGAGGCAACAACACAACCTTCTTTGTAGGTAAAATCTCTGCAGAAAAGAAGGCTGTGGAACAGCAACAGCAGTGAAGGGATAAAGCAGTTTGTTTATTCATTTTTTTAAACTAGGTAATAGAGCACAAATGTTCTATTTTAAATAAAAGTCACTGTATCATATCCAAATTTAGTAAGTCAGAGAGAACAAATTATGGTTACAATACATTGTGAAAAAGTGTTCCACTTAGCATGTCTAAATAATAAATGCAGATGTACCATTTGTGTTTGGAATGGAAGGTTGCCTACCCACAAATCCATTTTAAAAGGCACTTTTAGGTACACACCAGGGAACCAAAAGTGAAAGTAAGGAACGTAAGAAAATTTTCAGATATATTCTAGAGTCCAGGAAGTCTGTAAAAATATTACAAGAAAAGGGGCAAATAGTTGACACCTACGATCCTATCATAAATAGATGGGAAAACATATATTTCTGCTTGACTCACACTGTATTTCTGCCATGTTATACCCCGTATTTCCTACATATTTCTGTGTTGTAGTCCTCCAGCTTTACGAAGCCCGGCTTCCTGGGTGCACATGCCTCCTCCTGAGAATACACCTGTTTGTCCCTGTGCTGCCTTCAGCTACCTGCCACAGCAACTGGCTGGGCTCTGAAAGCATGCACACCATTTTGCCATGAAACATGGCACACGCATATTGACTGGTCACAAACAAACTTAAGAAAACACATAATGACTCCACGCTAAAGGCTCTTTTCCCAATGGAAATGTTTACGTGGGTGTCTCACTCTTACCTAGCTATTAATTTTGGATTATATTCATTTCATGTAATGCTAGATATCTATGTTTTTGGCAATTACTTCTGAGGTAATCACTTAGGCATTTTGGGGCACAATTAATCTGACTGGTTAGAATAAACTTTCTAGGCACCCTTCAGGTTGCCCTCAAAGTATCCTGGAAGGATTTACTTTCTCTCGGTCAGATGCCTACCTTTCTGAGTGTCTTCAACATAACTCCTTTTAGCTGAAATTTGCTCATTGATTTCGATTGCGAGAAGATAATGAAATTAACAGATGAGGAGAATAGGAAAAAAATGGTAAGAATTAAGGAAATACATCCAATGAGGCAAAAAGTAGGTAAAAAGCAGAAATTATGTTGTTCTAGTGCACCAGAAGTGTTCTAATGAATTAGAAAACCATCCTGAAACCAGTGGACTCACATGAAACTGCCATGTTCATATGTTTATGATATAATACAGAATCCTCAGGAATTTGTAGAAAATTTACCGTGGACTTCAGATTTTGGTTTAAAAGACAGATAACACAATGGCTCAGTACAGCGCTCAGGCTTGAGTCCAGCCTGCAACTCAGCAAGCTGAAATGAAGATTTCTTAAGTCTTAAATTGTCAATAACAATTAACTGTTAACTCACATTGCCTGAGTGTTCTTCTATGCACACCACAGCAAAAAAAAAAAGAAGGACCCTAGCTGCAGTATTTCGATATTTGTTTTATATGTCTATTGTTTCACCTAAGGGTTCTAATTCCCTGATATTGAAAAGAAGCCATGAATCAAGAATTTAACTCTGGAGAAAAACATGGATTAATCCCCATACTTAAGCTTTTCCAGGTCGCTTCTTGGTTTAGCATCCAGGTTCAACATATCTTTACTGACATATGCAAAGATATCTCCAAGATTGCACCTATCTGTTTCTAGAACCAGAAATAGGAGAGGCACAACATTCCTGTGTTGGATTTGAGCTAATTACACTTTCTGAGATTAAGTTAAGGCTGTTAGGCATAGCACCATGTTAGCATGCATATATCAGTACCTCTGAATTGTCCTGCTCTGTTATGTGAATATATCAACATGATCAAAGGTAGCTAAGGGAATATTTGCAATTTGGCATACGATGCAACTTTTTAAATTTGTCTAAGTAGCTCAGGCATCCAGCTCTGGGCTATAGATTGCTTTTAGGGGACTAGTTTCCTAGTCTTAAAAAACCTACAGTCCTTGCCTTTTACATCCTTTGTTGAATTTATCACAACTGATGACAACAGAGGTGAATGGAGCTCCAAAAAGAGAATGATAAAATCTCAGATTTGAAACTTTTATATGATTAATTAATGTTATTTTGAATGCATTAAACTTCCAGAACATGATCAATAAAGAAATTATCTCTATTGCTAATATACATAGTGTATATACAAGTTACATCAAACTACTTACAGAATCCTGAACATGAATTAAAACTGACTGGGAATTTGCAGGTCAGATATTTTAAAATCAGAATACAATCAAAACCAAAACTGAAGAAAGGGTACATTCTACAAGTCTCTATATTCTATTTTTAAGGAGCTCTGAAATTACAAAGCAATCTGAACTTTTTGACAGATATCAGAGTTTAAAATTACATTTTTCCACTTTGAAGAAGTTTCTAGATATTTTAAATTAAAATCAGAATTAATGTGTAACAGAAAGAACTATAAAATAGAATAGAATTAAAATAGAATGAACCATTTTAATTGCTGCAATTCAATACATTTTTAATATTAGTTCCCCAAAATATCAGATTTTGACATTTCGTCAAAGACAGGAAAAACCTAGACACGTAAAAAAATTTAAAAACCAAAAATTCTTATGATAATAAAAAGTAATTTCCTGTGTAGCTATGGTTCTGATTAAATAAGTCATGAGTCAAGAGCTCAAGAGGTCAATGAAACCAGCGTTCTGGTCATGGGTACAAGCACACTGAAGTTATAAATGAATCCACAATTATACATTACCTAATTTTCATGTATTTATTATCTTTCTGATGTTCTGTAATTTGTGTTGTTAGTGTAAGAATCCATATGGGAACATGTGAACATAATATGTAAATCTGGATATGCATTACATCCATGAATAAATTTCTTAATCTCACTCGCTTTAGTTACTGGTTGCAACAATTCTTACCTATAATATCCAGAAGGTGTTGTGAGGCTCTGTTCATTCATTAAAAGCACGAAATCTGCTGTGACAGCTTTGCATGAGCAGTGCTAGAAGTCTATAACAAAAAAAAAAATAATTATGTGCTCATAGGATTATAATCCGTACAGGGAAAGGGCATTTTTTTTTCATATTTGCATAATCCCATTTAATAGACTTCAACCATAATTAGATAAATTGGGAACTTCCTTGTCAACATTTTTTAAGTATTACTACTATTAATGTTTATTGCTAATATTATAACTGGCAGTCATCATCTTCCTTTATTCTTTAACTAAATTATTGATTTTATTGATAGTAAACAAATATTTAGAAGATACAAGAAATACAGTACTTCGTACTTCCTTGGAGCCAGAATTTCACCCAAAATATTTTATTTGGTTTATTTTGTTAAGATTAAAAATTATTTCTCCCTCACTTTTCCACTGCCTTTTGTTTTCCTCAGATTACTTTATTAGGTTTTGGTTTTAGTGCTTTTTGTTTTGTTTTGTTTTAAGTTTTCTGCAGGAGAAGAACCTTCTGGGAAAAAGAAAAAAAAAGCAAAAGAAAACTGGGATTCAAAATAAACACTTCTCAGCTGAACCACCCTCAGTAGACCAGCAAACTCCTCCCTTAAACATTCAGATATATGACTGTACATGAAAATCAGATGGGCACGAGGAAATGATTCCATTTGCCAAATGCAGTTTTGATCCATATGGCAAACAGCTGCTGTTCACATGAGCAAATTTCTGAGAAGCTAATTTGTTAAATCCAAACAAAGGATCTTGCAGTCAAAGGTAAATACATTATAGCACCTTGCAGTTTTTATTTGCTATCGTCACCACTGATAATGCATAGTCTCTCATTACATGCTGTTTCTTTCTTTGAAAGTAACCTACAAGGCAGGAGATAACAAATATACAAAATACAGGATGTGAGTGGTTGCCATTGCCGAAACATGCAGTAAATGGGAACACAATTCCTCGCAGTCATAGCAAATTACCACTGACATTTTCAGGAATGTGTGATAATCCAGGGATTACACAGAGGGTCATTCCAGAAAGATTTCTTTTTGTTTTATGATGTTATCACTGCCACTCAGCGCTAACCTCTTTCTGCCTCAATGTATCTGGCGTAAAATCTGCCAACTGATTTTATTATGAACAGTTGCAAGGGCTATTAAAAATCCCACCTTTAACAACTTAGAGTATGTATGTGAGGTGAGGTCCATGCTGTTTCACTGTCTGCAGGTTTTTCTTTCATTTGAAAGCCTAAATTGCTTTCTGAGTCTATAGTGACGTTTGCAAATTTCTTAATGAATGCTTCCTTTCCACGGGAAAGGCATGTCATATTTCTTACCATCCGCAAAGCAACCTCGTGGAGGGCCTGTCTGGACATGTGCAGCGGCATGTTAATTTGTGCAGCTTCCTGAGGCAGGAGGCTCTAAGGTCTGCACTGAGACACCTTCCAGCTGTATCTGAAACCATGACTCCAAGCCAATGCATGTCTTGTCTCAGGACTCTGCTCTTGAGTGTCCTCAACAACAGATTTATGCTATGCCTTACTTATGTAACTTATATAAACATATATAGAGAGATATCCTTTGCAGAGATTGGTTTCACATAGAAACAGGTTCTCAGGAGGGTATGAATCTGGTCACTTCACTGTAGCATGTGAAGCGACATTATTTGAAAACAGCAACTGGTCTGATCTGTATGTCTTTCTCATATTTTGTCTTGTGATAATATTAGTTTGATGCACAATTTTTCTCATCAACTTAAGATCACTTACAGAGTTCAGCTCTTTCATTATAAAATTCAATAATGGCACATTCTTTCTTTTATTTCCACAGGTGTGCTGGGAGTATCTGAAGTGGGGAAGTCACAGGCTGGGTGAAAAAGAAGTAAGATATTTACTGCCAAATTGTCTCTGGAATAAGACCATAAAAACTAAAGAGGGAGAAAAAAGGAAGAAGAATGAGGCCAGAAGGGTCCGTTGGAAGGCAGCGGACAAGAAGGCTTACCAGTTCTAGTTTGAACAAGGCAAAGTCATAGGCTGCTATGTGGATACTTACATAGTTAGGTCAATAATAATTTCAGTTCATTTTTCATTCTGGTAGTTTTTATAAGAAAAACAAGGTAAGAGAATAAAATTATTTATATTTAATTTTAATGTACGTACTTGTCAAGAATATTTAAAAGTCAAGTTAGATGCCTATTTAGTTTTGCTTACAGGTCTAACTTCATGAATTAAGTGCTTGAATATACTCCTTTATCCTTCATTTTTCAACAAGATTTAAACCTGAAGGCTAATTTTTAACCTTACATATAATAACATTTTATGGAGGCTTAAATTTAAAAGGAAATCTGACACTCTGTAAGTGCTTGTAATTTTGAGAGGATATTGTTCCACGTCTTTTCCTATTACTACTTTCTTAATTACATTTTTGTTTCTCTCAGCCTTTTCTTCTTGATTGGAACCACTCACTAATGATTAAGGGATTATTTTATATATGTGTTCCTTATGGTCACTTAATCTGTGGCACTACATCATTGATCTCTTCCATCAAAGTCCCTAAATTTGGCTACTCAAGGTGGAATTGTAGTTCTTGAAGAAATCCAGAAAGCCTAACTTTGAACTTCAGGACTTGTCTTGTTTTCATGAAAGTAATCCCTATCTTCTTATACTCTGCCTCAGAGATTTCCCTGACAATTGTTTTCTTCAGAAGGGAAATATATCATGTGAAATTATGAAATATTTATTGTTTAAATGGTACTTGACGGTGAGTGGAAGCCATATGGCTTGAAAATGTTTAAGGTGGGCTTTTGGGGTTTTTTTGGGGGGGAGGGTTTAATTGGCTTATTTATAGTCTATTAAATGTAAATTCTAGAAAGTACTTATTTTTAAAAGTCTCAATTAGTGCTCTTAAATAAAAAGTAAGATTATTCACCTCCATTAAGGAGTTCTGAAACCCATATTCTCAAGAATATCGAAAAAAACCCAAAGCATTAATTTTAAATACACAGCATATAACATTGTGAGTTCATGTATTTTGAATACTCTGCTTGCAATAGTATTCATATTCGGAGAGGATTTTCAGTCTCCCTTATAAACATTATTTTGGCCTCAAAAAATTTTAGTCAGTTCTTCTGGTTAGTGTTCTGTAAAGGAAGAAACTATGCCAAAGAGATAATGAGACTGAAAATTGTCATTTTCACAGAATCGCAGAATACACAGAATGGTTGAGGTTGAAAGGGACCTCTGGAGGTCATCTGGTCTAACCCACCTGCTCAAGCAGGGCCACCTAGACCAGGTTGCCCGGGACTATGTCCAGACAGCTTTTGAATATCTCCAAGGATGGAGACTCCACAACCTCTCTGGGCAACCTGTACCAGTGCTCAGTGACCCTGACAGTAAAAAAGTGCTTCCTTGAGTTCAGACAGAAACTCCTGTGCTTCAGTTTGTGTCTATTGCCTCTTTTCCTGTCACTAGGCAGCGCTGAAAGAGCCTGGCTCTGTCGTCTTCTTCCTCATATTTATATAGATTGATAAGATCTCCCCTGAACCTTTCCTTCTCCAGGCTAAACAGTCCCAACTCGCTCAGCCTTTCCTCATAGGAGAGATGCTCCTGTCCTTTAATCATCTTTGTGGCCCTTTGTTGGACACTCTCCAGTATGTCCATGTCTCTCTTGTACTGAGGAACCCAGAACCAGACAAAGTACTCCAGGTCTGGACTCACCAGTGCTGAGTAGAGGGGAAGGATCACCTCCCTACACCTGCTGGCAACACTCTTCCTAATGCAGCCCAGGATACCATTTGTCTTTTTTGCCGCAAAGGCCCATTGCTGTCTCATGTCCATCTAGGTGTCCAGCAGGACCCCCAGGTCTTTTTTTGCAAAGCTGCTTTCCAGCTGGGTGGTGTGGAATTCCAGTCCAGATTTAGACATGATATTTAGACACATTAATTTGTGTGTCTACTTGTAAGTATCTACATGCAACTAAAGTCATTACAATCTCTGCAAATGTAGGGGACAAATTACATAATGTTTCTAAATACAGCAAGATATCAACATTGGTTGAGATTCGCCAGGGTAACATACCTGACCTCCCACTGCTGATACATTAGAGTATGGATCTCCCATAAATCTTTTGTGTTATCTTCTAATCCTATGCAACTGTCTCAGACACTCATGTGTCTGAATTACCAGGAAACAAGATTTTGACTCACGTTGCATTCACACCCACAGATCAGTTTAGACACAACCTATGAGACTCCCATAACCATTCACTGTAACCTGCCAATACTGTAAAGAGAAGGGGGAGGGAAGAAGAGATGAGATATAAATGCCACTCATCAACACATGGTGCAGAAAAGCTGTGCTAGCTCATGATAGGACAGTACGCCTACTATGGGTAGGTCTAATACATCTTTTTCAGAAGAACAGGAAGCAGAAAGTAAAACTGAAATGCAGAATGTGGCTCTCATTTACATTATCAGTATTAGGGCTAATCAGATGTCGAGCTGCTCAGCTACACATTGCCTCACAGTTGCACTTGTAAGAAAGTCAGGTTTTAGTTTTGAATAACAGGACTTTTTATTGTAAAGCCTTTGCATCCTTCTAAATAACAATTTTCCCTTACAGAGTTTCCAACTTGGGGTCAATGACTCCAAATCACTTTTTATTTTGTCAGCTCGCACATTTTTAATTCTTGTTCTCTTCTTTAGTAATTTAATCTTTTTAGGCATTTTGCATTTGAATTCTTTCACCCTGTTATCATTTTACTGCTGCCAAAGACAGCAGACTGAATGCGTGATTATTTTCATTTCCATTAATTCTACTTAATACTGCAGGCAGATTAAAAGAATCATATGAGTTTTACCAAGATTTATCATGCATAAATACTAAACAATCTACTTATATATATATCTGCTATGGGTTTCTTCTTCCTCCTAAAGAGTGAAACAATCTAGTTTTCATCTTCAGAAAATCTACCTTTACATTATTTTTTCATATCAACAGCATAGTAAAGAATGACAATGCAAAGGACATCATTCTCTTCAGAGAAGTGACCTACACAGTGAAGAACTAAGAGGGTTCCTTTGGCCTATCCTGAGGGCACCCATTTCAATGTAGAGAAAAAGTGGCTGAAGGAAGGGCATCACTCTGTGGACTTCATCAGTATAGGAACTTACAGAAAGTCTGTGTTCTTAAAGTTCTTAGGAAGTCACATCTGAATATCTTCCAGTATAAGAATGATGAAAAAAATGAAAATATTAAAATATATAAAGAAATAGATTGATAAATAAATAAATCTTCACCTTATGATTGTCCCATTGGAAAGATTTTCCAGGCTTTTATTGCTCTGAAGCTTAGAAATCTTTATATTGTTAGTGTTTTGTTTTCATGTTAAGGGTGCTCAGGGCCAATTTCTTGTGCTTGAAATGCAGCCTATCTTAAAATATTTTTCTGCCTTCTCTTTATTAATAGAGATGTATTACCAGAGAACAGTAATATCTCTCTGTCTTTTACCAGGACAAATGGACTAAGTTCTTTCAAGCAGTGTTCATAGAGCCTGAACTTAGGTATCTGATGTTTCTCTGCTTCTGGATTTATGAATGATGAACTAAAGGATAACTCTCTGTTATGAGATCCACATGTAAGTCTGGGCATATTGTACTGTTGAATTTCATTTTATTCCTGGCACTTCAGTCCTCTAAGTCATCATTCTTACAATGGCAATGTTTATGTTTAACCTGCTTGATGTTAAGAGTTCTCCTATTCCTACCTTAGGGCAAGATCCAGGCACGTAGCAGCCTCCCATCTGCCAAGCTTCAATTTACAGAAGAAAGATACTCAGATATCTGGACCAGAAGGGAATTGTGATATGTTCCAGGTAGGTCATCAATGCAAACAATTCAAGAACTGGGACTTTTGGTGGCTATATAGTAGAATGCGACACCCAGTCTAAATACACCCAGCATCTCCTAACATGCTACCATTAACAAGCTCTGCGGAAACATGTCTACTTTTTAGTCTGTAACCACTAATTAGAAATACTAAACAACATTAGCTCTGAAGAATTGCACTGTCTCTACCCTGATAGTTGCCTTCATCACAACCTATTGTTATCTCTCCTTCATAAATTCATAATTTATTTTATTGTAGTAAAATTAATAGTTTCCTGTGTGACATAATATCAAATGTTCTTTGGATATATGCACTGTCTAGAAAACAGTGATATCAAAAGGTTCCTGTTGGCATGGCTTGATTAACTTTGATAAATTCATTGTGTATTATGTCATTTTCTGTTTATTGTGAAATCTTCAATTACTCTTTTCTCCAGGTGTTCCATATTACAAAGGTTAAACAATTGTTCCTCTGCCACCCAAGATCTCATTTTTCTTCTTTTAAATACAAATTCTGCACTGTATAGCTTCTAGCTATAAAAGACAATCTTCAACTTGACAAATTTTTTATTATTTCTTGCTACATTTTATGAGTCAGTTTTCTTAAAGGTCTGAAATTATGCTTACCAGCCCTCCCAAATTCAACATATAACTTCACAACACACGAACACAGGCACCGCCCAAAGACCCCTACTCATCAATGGAGAGACAGGAATTTTCAGACACTAATTTAGATCTTAGGGAGTTTGAATTGCTGTTTATAAAGGCTTTTTTCCATTGATTTTCAAGGAGCGTGGGAAAACAAGGCTTCTGATCGCTTTGCTTAAGTGCTTAACACTGGGGAAACTCTGCCAGGGCCCTGAGTGCACTCATGGGCCCTAATGTCCCTGCTTGCCCCCAGGGCTTCCCCTGCCCTGCCCACAGTCCAGGACCCCATTCCAGCCCCCGGGGCCACCAGTGCCTGCCCCAGAGAGGCCACAGGACACCGTCTCCAGCCCTGCCACAGCCCTGTCCTGCCTGTCCATGGGCCCTGCTGAGCTGGGCCCACCCCATTTGGCTGATAACCCAGCCTGGCCTCGACCCATCCCTGTCCCTGCAGCCCTGCCCGGCCATCCTGGACTGGGTCTGACCGGGGTTCCCCTCACTGGCCTGGATCCTGGCCCCCACCTGCAGGCCAAAGTCCTGGCCTGGCCTTGGCCTGTTGCCGTCCCCAGGGAGGTGCTCAAAGCCTGGCGCTGGGGCTGCCTCAGCTGCCACCCTGGCCTGGCCTGCCCTTGCTGGGAGGAATGGGCCCCGGCTGCCAGGCCCTGCCCTGCTGCCCCGGGGAGCCCCTGACACCCCTGGCCCAGGGAACCACCGGCCCTGGCCCACGCAGTGCCCTGACCGACTTTGGATTTGGTCTTTAGACATGGCACTTTTTTTTCTATCTCTCTCTCTCCTCATTCCAAGAGTTACTCTGTTAAGTGTTGGGGTTTGGTGCCACATTAGATTGTCTTTTATCTCTACACTTCACTGAACAAGAGTCAGACTTCCAAGTTTTAGACGTTATTAGAAGAGCCTTTTGCTCACTTGTTTTATTTTCCTTTGTAAAGGCAAACCCAGCTTGACTTTTCGAAATTGTCACTTTGTGCTTGCACTTTTTGACCTTTAAAGTATAGCTTCCTTTAATGATCAGTCCTTTTCCCATTCCAGATAGGCTCCCAGTTTACTTCTAATATCCTTTTTATGAGATGGTTGTTTATCCAGTTAGGCCTTTAAAAAGCTTTCTTAAAAGTTTTTTTCTTTCTGGATGAGATGCGAGTCCCAGATAATTTTTGTACATTTGACTTAGATAAATTCCAGTCTTATTCCCCACTGAAGTTTTTGAGCTATTTAGTCCGGTTAACTTCATCAATTAATTTTCTTAATTGTCAAAGTTTGCACTTTGGAAACAAAAAACAAAACAAATCCTTAGCTCCTGTCCCATCCCATTTAGAGGGGAATGAGCCCAGGATGGTAATACTTCTCCCTGTTTGCACAACGTATTTGCAAAGTGATTTATACTAGTCCAGTCAAAATGCAAGCACTTCTGTTGATATTGAGTTTAATTGGCCACAGTAATGACTAAAGGCTTTTAAAGGTCACTGCATCCAGATGTTCAGCTATTAGTCACCATCACCCAACAAACTTTCTACAGTAAATAAAGATAAAATAAAGAAACACTGCAACCTTCAACAAATTTAGTGTGTGGGACTGGTAGGATTATATACTTCTGCTTTCTGGTCAGCTATGTTCAATTCCCCCAGAACACAAAATCTTACCAAAAATAAATTTTACCCTATAAGGAAGAACCATCCTTTGCTTTATTCAGGCAAGTGGGCTTTACTTTCATGAGTAATACAATTACAGTTTGAAACTTACAGTCTTTATAACAATTTTGATATTTTACCCATTGAATAATCAGGGTCTTTCTTTTTGAACACTACAATGTGTGTAACCTCTTGCCTCTGAAAGTTAAGCAACTCACAACAGCTTCCTCAGTGCAGTTTAGGAACTAACACTGAAAATAGGGGTTTTTAGGTTTCAAAAATTCATCTTATTGGAATCAAGGTTTGTGTTCATTACCCTTGACTAATTAATAGCTAATTTCTTAATCTTTTAAAATAAATTTTTACAGAAATTGAATAATTATTTTCCAGAAAGCAGTTTTTATAAACTGACTGCCTCTGATAATATTTCATACTGCTACATAGTATTTTCATATGTTAATCTAAAATAATTTTTCAAACTTTTTTCTATTCTTTTCCTAAAGATGCACATAGGCCTTTCAGATTTCTGTAAGAACTCTATATTTCAGCTTCTCATATTACTCAGAGTTTGAATAAATACAAAGAAATTTTCATTGCTTAGAAACTAGTGCAGGATTTAGTTTTATTATCTGAGAAATCAAAAAATTCCATTGAAGTTGTTTTAATTTTAGGAGAGCTTAAAATCAAATTATTTAAAATGTCACTGCTCAACCTTCTCTTGTAGACATAAATTGGTGAAACTTATTCATTCAGAGTGGATGGAAATATAAGAAGGAATTGAAGCTACTACTGAAAAAACATTCATCATTGAATTCTCTGCAAATGCTTTTCATATGTAATTAGAATTCACACAATCAAATGTTATGATATGACGGCAACATTTCTTAGATAGTTTTGTTTATCGTGTTAAAACTTACAAAAGTGCTATGAAAAATCTCTAATTTTAATCAGATATATGCCATGGAACATTCCTACACTGAAGAAGGAAAGCAATGCTATTGAATCTTCTTTCCAATCCATCTTTACCATGTTTCATCCAAAAGGCTGTGCTCCTTATTTATCAGCACTCTGCTTCCCCAGTGAGATAAACAGCATTCTTTAAAAGATATATTGCCAGACTTTACAGTAGAATTCATTTGCTGGAGTGATAAATCTAGAGCTAAGCCAGAATACAGTCTCATTTAATCTAAGAACATTGTCACAATTTATGTAATGGGCTGCTCTAAAGGTTAACAAGAAAACATCCTATCTCTTTTTTCAAATGTCAACCAAATATTTTATAGATTTCTCTTCATCCCCTCTTGTAGCCCCTTTAGTTAAATTAGCACAGCTGTCTGAGAGATCAGATTTAAGTTCTTTCAATGTTCCCTTGATCTGAGAACAGATGCCTCAGGAGTATTGCCAGGCAAAAGGTAAAGTGGACTAGTGCAGCGTATTTTCTAAGCGCATTATACACACAGAATTGATAGGTGGGTAGGTAAGGATACACTCTATCTATTAAGAGACTTTTAAAATCCTGGAAACAAGCTTACAGTGTCCAAAAGCAGATCCAGCTAAAATACACTGGGCCAGCACTGTCCTTTATTTACAGAAACATCTGGTAAAATTTTGATTGGTTAAAAATCCAGTAAAAAATTAGTTTAACAGGATGATTCAGATTTAGCATTGATATTGAATGGCAGTAAATGTACTTTACAAAAGAGCAATTTGAGACCCTGGAGAGCTCAGATGAAACTGTGACCTCTAGACACATAGCAAGGAAAAAGACTTTTCCATATTCTTGATATTTTACCCTTGCTAGCTGTTGAAGGCAAATTTTCTAAAATTACTCTTGCAGTCTAAAATGGAATCCAGTGTTGTGCTTTGGCATGATGATCAGAGGTTGTCTGTCTTCTGCACCTCCACAAATGAAACCCTTCAGCCACAGACAACTTCACCAACTCATTTGAAAACAACCAACCACTGAATAAGGGAGCACAAATTTTCTTTCCTTGTGATTCCTTCCCATAAAGGGTAGCTATACTCTAAGTAGGCTGCTTGAATCGAGGAACAAATCACCTGAGTAGGAAATAAGGCCTCTTACTGTGTGGCTGCTCGTGTTGATGCACCAAGTGAAAATAAAAAGCTGTAATGTGAGCACCACCTCCTGCAGGGAAAAAGGAAATCTGTCCTCAAATCTCTGATTGTTAGACAAAAGATGAGGAGCATAATTTGAAAGAAAAGAGTTATCCTTACCCTAATCCTCCAACGAACAGCTGTTGAATAGTGATTTTTCTCAAGGCCTTCTTCCATACAAGAACCCACCATATATGGACCAACAACGCTCTTGGTTCTGCTCTAGTCCCTATAGGGAATGGTCAGGGAGTCATCAGATAAATCGTTTCTGTATCTAATCTTATTATGGAAAACAAGTCAACATAGATGGAACATGTACATATGCAAAACAAAGAGCCATATTTTGTATGTTAATCATAGAATCATAGAATCATTAAGGTTGGAAAAGACCTCCAAGATCATCGAGTCCAACCGTCAACCCAACACCACCATGCCCACTAAACCATGTCCCTAAGCGTCTCATCTACACATCTTTCAAATACCTCCAGGGATGGGGACTCAACCACTTCCCTGGGCAGCCTGTTCCAATGTTTAACCACTCCTTCAGCAAAGAAATTTTTCCTCATGTCCAATCTAAACCTCCCCTGGTGCAACTTGAGGCCATTTCCTCTCATCCTATCGCTAGTTACTTGGGAGAAGAGACCGACACCCACCTCGCTACAACCTCCTTTCAGGTAGTTGTAGAGAGCAATGAGGTCTCCCCTCAGCCTCCTCTTCTGCAGGCTAAACAACCCCAGCTCCCTCAGCCGCTCCTCATAAGACTTGTTCTCCAGACCCCTCACCAGCCTCGTTGCCCTTCTCTGGACAC
>NW_008825150.1:4838262-4838510 GCF_000699105.1 Pygoscelis adeliae
GGCCGTCCAGCCAGTTTTTGACCCAGCGCAGAGTACACCTGTCTAAGCTGTGAGCCGTCAGCTTCTCGAGGAGAATGCTGTGGGAGACAGTGTCAAAGGCCTTACTGAAGTCCAGGTAGACCACATCCACAGCCTTTCCCTCATCCACTAGGTGGGTCACCTGGTCATAGACGGAGATCAGGTTGGTCAAGCAGGACCTGCCTCTCATGAACCCGTGCTGGCTGGGCCTGATGTCCTGGTTGTCCCGC
>NW_008825150.1:4838575-4846830 GCF_000699105.1 Pygoscelis adeliae
GAGGTCAGGCTGACAGGCCTGTAGTTCCCCGCATCCTCCTTCCGGCCCTTCTTGTAGATGGGCGTCACATTGGCAAGCCTCCAGTCGTCCGGGACCTCCCCTGTTAACCAGGACTGCTGATAGATGATGGAGAGAGGTTGGTGAGCTCCTCCGCCAGCTCTCTCGGCACCCTCGGGTGGATCCCATCCGGCCCCATAGACTTGTGAGCATCCAGGTGGCATAGCAGGTCGTTGACTGCTTCCTCTTGGATTATGGGGGGTTTATCCTGCTCGCTGTCCCTGTCTTCCAGCTCAGGGGGCCGAGTACCCTGAGGATAACTGGTCTGCCTGTTAAAGACTGAGGCAAAGAAGGCATTAAGTACCTCAGCCTTTTCCTCATCCTCGGTGACGATGTTCCCCCCCACATCCAATAAAGGATGGAGATTCTCCTTGGCTCTCAGATAAACCATATCATGGCCGATTCTTGTTTTGCAAACACCTGAAGAAATGGGCTAGTGGAAAGACTGGAATAACTAAACCGTACATTCAATCTTTGAACTGACAGCACCATGAAATTTTTGAATATGTCATAGCTGTAGAACAGAAGAATACTTAAATCTTACTGGGGATTTCATAGATCTATGGTTTATTCAGCACATTGTCCATTTTCACCTCACCAGAGTGACTCAAGGACCAGCAGACTGTCTATGCATTAAAAAAATTATACAGTGTTTGTGTTTCAGTTTTTGTATTGCAATACTTTCCATGTCTGAATCATCAGTAAGGATGTCATTTTTAAGGACGACAACCAGTAAAAGTATTTTATAAATTGTTGTCAGTGTGGTCAATTATAGGCACAGAAATGTGTTTTATACAAACATAGAACATTTATGAACATGAGACAATCATACCTAAGTGATTGTGAAAAGATTGATGTCATACAGCTGGAGCAGAGACAGTGTATCTTACAGGTATACACTGAAGTACCTAAAAAGTGGTACAGATAAAGCAGTTAAAAGGGTTATCCTATATTGCTGCTGTTGGCATCTGCCAAAATAAATGGAACCTACTTTACTAGAAATTGTCATCAGTTTCTCATTTGTGCTGTAAAATTAGCCACTCCAGCATTGTTGGGAAAAGGGAGGAGAAAACACACTACAGTTTGAAGTTTTCTCAGCTTTAAAAATGTTTTTTCAAACACTTGGTGTTTTACTACACCAGCTTAAGCATTGTGAAACATCCCATCCACCCTTGTAATTAAGCTACTGTTTATTTGTTTTTATGGAGTTTAAATTAAAACCATGATTTTTCCTACCTAAAGGGAAGCCAGGGTTGAGCAAACATCAAGAAAATCATAAAAGAGAAACTTCTGTATGATGTTGTTTGTTTTTTCCTATAAAATATAAAGGGTGAAATCCTAGCCTATTGAAGTCATTGGGAGATTTGTAATTGACTTTGAAGGGCCGAGATTTCACCCTTAAGAAACAAGGCTAAATTTTCCAAAAGCAGTCTCTGATTTGGAGTTGCTTGTATGTGCCTGCTTGATCCTTTGACTGTGCTGAGCTTTAAAGCTCTAAAACTCAGAGTTGCTGACGCTCAGGGCCTCTAAAATAGGCTCTCACTTGTCTTAATTTGGATGTTTAAATGCACCAGGAATTAAAAGCTGCCTTTGGAAATTTTTAGCCTACTTCTTTAAAAAGGGTTTCAAAAAAAACCATACTATGCATATCAAAAACTTTGTTATTGTCATTAAAATAAGCTGTGTGGAATAAATTAAGAGCAGAAGTGAAAATTGGCAAGAGATACGATCATGAAAATAGCAGTTTTTCAGTGTTGCCCTGGTTTTTGTAACCCTACTTCATTGGACATGTTGAAAAAGGGGAAAAGAGCTGGTGGGATACTTCCATCAGACTATTAAGAGATAAGAAGAGTTTGAAACTACAGAAAACAGAAGTGACATATTTACAGCACTTGCAAAGGAAAGGTAGAGAGAATGGATTTGTTTAAAGGGCACATTTAAATTTAGATTGGCAGTTTCATACTGTTTAAACAATTTCCTCATCACAAACTGTAGGTTTTTTCATCCTGAACTCATGTGCTTACCATGTTGTTATCAATCATTAGGAGTAGAAACCTATAAGAAGAATTATATGCAACTGGAAATAAAAAATCCTTAGACAGTATGGGTTAAATTCTTGAAGGTGTTACACAAAAGGTACAAAATTATCTCTGCTTTGCTGTCTCCAGCAGGTGTTAGGAGTTTTTTCTCATTCTTCCTCCTTTGTTGCAACCACAGGGCACGGCAGAGGAGAAAAGGGGAGAAATATCTAAGAAGGAACAAAAGAGAAAGTAAGTTCACAGTCCAACTGACTTCTTGCTGGGATTGGTTTAAATGAAGACATTTAGCATATCTCCATATTGGTGGAAGCAGAAGATGTCCAGGGCTGTTTGAGTATGTTTTTCTTCCTCTGGAAGTATGGAGTATTTGGGAAACCAAGAAGTAGCTGACATGGCTCCTTGTTATATTGCACTGTATCAAATACCTACAAAGAAATCTGAAACACCCATGAGGATGTTGCACACTTTGTCCAAAATCCAACTCCTTCCTTTTTGCTGCATCAAAAAGAAGGCAAAGGCCATACTAGGATAGGTCACCTACCAGGCCAGGATAGTTATAGGGCACCAGATCCTACATCCATGGGAAAACAAAGATTGATGTGGTTAGCGTCACCTTTGACTCCTTCCCAATAACCTCACACAGCTGAGGTGTAAGTGCAAGTCCAGAGCAAAACTTAAACTCATATCTTCAGCACCTTAGCAGATGGAACTGCTAACTCTGCCACTAGACCTTTAACCCAACGCCTATTCTACACCCCAAATGCAAAGAAAGGGTGTTTCTGGCAAATAATATGAGATGATCTGATGGCATGTCGGACAGAACACTTCTAGGAGGCAATATATACATGTTGGGGACAGCCTGACTCAATGGGCGATTCTTCTTCTAATGTATTAGCTAAGTAGACCGAAGTACTGTTCTGGGGAAAAAAAAAAACACAAATGCCCAAGCTGATGTCTCTTTTCTTAAACACACTGTAGCAAGTAATTAGTTTCAAAATTATGTCAGTTATGATGTTTACTGTTCAGATCATCTTAGCTTAATGGAACATCCTCCCCTGGGATGTAATTTCCCACCTCTTACACTATAATTGTTCTGAGCTCCAAAAGGCAAGATTTTATGGTCAGTACAAGTGCGGTCTTGATTAGAATGAAAATGCATATACATACAATTTTTTTCCCTCTATTAAAAAATTTCTACGTTGTGCCTTTTTTAAAAACAGGTCAGCCCAAGAAATAGCTGAAGTTTAAAAGTTTCAACATGACATGGAAATAGTTGACACTGTACTGCAATGTACAGTCTTGTTCCAGACAAAACCAGATACATAATTTGAAAATTGCCTAATGAGCACTCTTAGGACTGAGGTTCTCTTTTTTTTATTAACTTGTTTAGGATTTTATTCTGTTTCCAGTTCATTTTACACAGTTTTAGATATACTTGTGCAGAATGAAATTAAACTGGGAGATAATGAACCAGTGTGTTTTCAGCAAACTTTGTAAGCAAAGAAACCAAATCATAATATTAAGTCTAAATCAATTCATCACTAAGGCATATTTCTGTAATATATGAACTATGAACATGCTTATTATTAAAACTTTACTGGGTAATGTCCATTTTTACACAATATAATGTGGAAAAAATTGTTTGAAATTTCATTATCTTAAAAATCTTTCATATCTGATGTGTACAACTGCAGTTGCTAAAAGTAAATTCTAACTTATTTCCCCCTGAAAATATACACACTTTTTTTACAAGGTAATATCATTTTAGAGGACGAACATTCCAACAAGAACTAGCAATAATGAATATTGAAAAATGTTTTCCAGTGTGTAATATAGGATGATGTAGACTTTGTATATAATCTGAAAATCTGTAAAGACCATAATCTGTACAGTCTAATACATGCAGATAGTACATGTTCTTATGCTTAAGAGGAATGCTATGTAGGCTCATTAAAAATGTCTGCAGATGAACTCAACCAAATTGGACCTAACCACATTGCACACTCTGATATATTGATGTCAGAAAGACCGAAACTTCTACAATAAATTCTCCTTATTACTGGAAACCCGTCATGAAAATGAAATTAGAGTAAGAATACAAAAATACACAAGTAACAAAATACTATGCATAAATATCAGAAGCATTAAAGGTAAAAAAGTTCTGTTATAGTAGAGGAATTTTTAATAACAAAAATATGAGCTTGCAAGGCAACTGTCAAAGAAAATCTTTTATTTAATTATACATGATCTATATTCCGATTGTTGTACATGTATGTTTGTACCTCTACATTTTATTATGGAATTTTCAAGAGAGCAAAAGGAAAATAGGTAGTAATATTCAAATCACACTGACTTTTCCTTTGACTCCTTTTAAAACCCAAAGGAAAATGTGCAGTCTGCTATCCTCGTTACCCTGCTAATTAGTCTTGTTGAAGACAGACAGGAATGCTAAGTTGTACTGGTTTTCCATAAAGGTATGAGAAGATGACATATTTGTGACTACTTTCACATTACCAGAAAGTGTTTTTCCAACTCAGTTATCACACTGATTCGCCAAACAAAAAAGTGTGTCAGCAGTTCGTGTCCCAAAAGACACATGTTGTTATGGTTGCTTTTTTTTAACAGCTTCATCCCAAAATCTGACCAACTGGACCAAATTGTGGTCTCCATTATACTGTGGAATATTTAATCAAGTAAAACAGTTCATTCAATAAGGCATTCTCAAGCAGATCATAGACCATACAAACATCTCTAGTTTACTAATTAATGTATACTCACATGTTGAAACTCAAGGACTACTATGATGATTTTGAGGAATAATAACATTCCCAAATGGATAAGCAAAGCAGCACGAAGATTTGTATCAACATTGTGCAAGAGTGGAGGAAAACACAATTTAGTTTTTTTCCATAGCTGGAGTTGGCTGGAGCTGGAAAATGAGTTGTTTTGGAGATAGACTGTGGACAGTGTTTCACAGATATCTTATTCTCATATTTATAAAAACATAAGTAGGCGGATATTCTCCTGAGGAAACTCCATATGTCATTAATCACATTTGTAATTGTATTATTAAAAAATAAAATAAAATAATTCACCATGTCAAGAATCATTGAATGTGAAGATGACATTTTTTCTTTGATCTCCCTTTTCAACATTAGTGTTTAAATTCATGTTCTCGTAGCATCAGATAAACAACACTAACAAAACCAATTGATCAGTAAAGTAAACAATACCTAAACCAAGATTAAAATGGCACTAAAAAGAGACGTTCTTACTGTGGGTATACTATGTAAATCTGTTTATGTCTGTTAAAAAAAAAATCAAAATGCTAGGACTGTATTCACATTTAGAGTTATGTAGGAATAGTGGTGCCCCACATACTTTTAAGGGCACAATTTCACTACAATTAAGAAAACAGGCTTTTTTTTGTGCAGTGGGGTCAAAAAGCAGTCTCCAATTAAATAATATGAATTAGTAGAGTTATTGGGCAGATCTTCTGAACAGCATAGGAGTGTATATTTGCTTTGAAAGCCAGCTGTTCTAATTAAATATTATATTCTAGCCTGTCAGTAAATTTCCACTCTAGACTTTGTTTCACAACCCACAAATTCTTCTTAGGCAAGATATTTTCTTAAACACAACTGTACATTCTATGGTTTGATGTAAAATTAGCCACGGTGATGTGTTAACAATAACTGTGACAATGTGGCACATTAGCTGTTCGTGCTTTGTTCATAGGCGATATTGCTCGAGTTTGGCATTATTCTTCACTCTTCCAGGAAAACCATGGTTGTGATATTTCTGAGTGAAACTGAAGTAGTATTTTAGCTGTTCTGATTATTTTTCCCTCTTCAGTGATTGTGCCACTACTTTATTGTAAGAACACAAAAGACTAGCAGAAATCATAAAAACAGATAGAGAACTACTAAAAGGCCACCCATTTCAAAAAAACCCAAATCAACAGAGAAATAAAAGTATTAGGATTCAGGGTGCCCTTTTACCCTTTAATTTTCCCCATGACACAGTAGCTCATGAATCATTTCTCTAAGGGACACTGCTGATGTCAGACAAGAACATTCAGTCACTTTTTTTTTAAGAGGGGCAACAAAAAAAAGGTCACACATTTAATTTTTAAATTTGGAAAGTACTGCAGAGCTGATCCAAATAAAGCAATAAAGGGGTACAACAAGCCATCAATCCAAGTGGATTTTTGTTCTTGTTAAGCTGCTACTCTCTAGATGCTGCAAGCTTATTTTCGCATAGTAATACCACTGAACAGGCTTCATAGGAAAAAAATACCAAAGGAAAAGGAGTGCCTCGGTGTTCTAATTTCCCTTGGTGGTATTTTTCTCTCCTTTTTCATACACACTATGAGATGGTTATTCTTGTAATTGCATTGTATTAGAAATGTTTTATACAGAATTGCTGAATAAGAGAGAAAAACAATTAAACAGATGCCTAACTTGGATATTATTAAAATATTTGCCTAATGTTTAAGCATGTGAGCTGTTCCATCAAAATTTACTCAGATACCTCGTTGAAGAATGTGAATAACTGGGACAGAGAACTTAGGCACTGAAGTCACAGGGAGAGATGGGCTGAACTTCCATCACTGCGTGATGGGAGCACACTTGTTAATATCATGATGTCCTACACAGACCTCAGACTGAGTCAGGCAGCACTGTCCTAGAGACAGTACAAATACAGTGACAGTACCTGTTTTATAAGATTTGCACTCTGTATATTCATGAAAAAAAGGAGGCAGAGATTGCACAGCTGGTAGTAACAATAACACACCAAGAATAGAAACTGGCTTTGTGAGCCCCAGGTTAATGCTATGTTAACTGTCTCGTTTTGCTCTTGTTAAACCGCTACTCTCTAGATGCTGCAAGCTTATTTTCACTTAGTAATACCACTGAACCCCAGAGATAAGACTCTGGACATTGATTAAAAGTGCCTACTAATACCATTTAGCCCTTATGCCATGTTCCACATTTTCATATAAACTTTGGTTTATAAACAATAACCTGAGTATTAAGTGAAACAAGTACTCTGTGTACTCCTTCACTAATCATCTGCCTGTTCAGAGCAATTAACAATCAGTAGCCATGCTTGTTGAAGATGAAAATAGGACTACTAAATTTATATTGCTCTCCTCTGGGTTCTTTCTTTGTGTGTATTTTAAAATGCAGTTTTTTAAAAACTGCTGTTTCCTGGCATAGAGCCCATAGGGCATCAGTATTTTTAGACTGAGTCGCCATTACAAAAAATCCTTTCAAGGATTTTCAAATCCAAAAGGAAGAAGTATTTGAAACCTGTTAGGCCTAGGAGAGACCTTCCACATGATTCCTTATTAAATGTAGACCAGGTTCAGAGATACACCAAAACTAACACTAAAACTCAGTTAGTGTGGATACAGGGTTTTTTTGTGAAAAGATTTTTCATCCAAGATTTTCAAGTGCCCTTTCTTTGTGCCCAGAGTTCTCTAGGGTCCTAACATTATGGATGCAGATTACTTACCTGGTAGTGAATGAGTGCCAGAGGCACCTAACTCTACATGTGCTAAATATTAACTCAGATAAAGACTTCTAAAGTTAGGTAAGGTCAAGCCTACCTATTAGTCCTTGACTTGTAAGACCAGCAGATGAAACAGCAAAAAAAAAGGTCACTTTTCATTCTGCTTCTTTCACTCCTTTAAGGATGATTGGAATAACAGAGTTCATAGAATCATAGAATCATAGAATCATTAAAGGCTGGAAGAGCCCTCCAAGATCATCGAGTCCAACCATCAACCCAACACAAACACGACAACTAAACCATGTCCCTAAGCGCCTCATCTACCCGCCTTTTAAATACTTCCAGGGATGGTGACTCAACCACTTCCCTGGGCAGCCTGTTCCAATGTTTAACTACTCTTTCAGTAAAGAAATTTTTCCTTACATCCAGTTTTCTCTTTCCAGGAAAGTTGTTCATTTCTTCCTCAGTAGCAACCTCTCTCACCTTTCAGGTATATTCCTGGCTTCCTGACAAAGACTACAAGGAAAACAAGGTTTCACTTTCTGTCATCAAGCTTGCATCTTTTTCATTCTCTCATTTTTCCTTTCCCAGAGTGTTCTCTTCACTTTAGTGTGCCTTTAAGGGCTTCACAGAATTGCCATG
>NW_008825150.1:4846887-4856554 GCF_000699105.1 Pygoscelis adeliae
GCCTTATTCTTCCTTCCTCCTCATTCTGTTGTTTCTCTTTTGCCACCATCCCTGAGTGACTGTTCTTGTTTTGCCTCCTTACTATATTCATTCCTTTTACTTTTCACTTACTTTCCAGAACAAATGAATTTAGGTGACTTTGCAGAAGAAAATAGCTACATATTCCAGTGAATTGGAGAAGAACATATAACTTCCTGAAGACCATCCAACAGACAAATAGGAAAAATAAAGCCCATACTTGAACCAGTGTGAGATTTGGATTATCTATTTTCAGAAAAGATGGAAAACCATAAGAAAGGACAGAGGAATGCTTATAGCTTTCAACCACTGACCTGTTGTCTTGCTGGTGGCATTATCCTGTAAAAAGATCCTGGTTCAAGGTCTGTTTTAAAATTTGCAAATTGCTCTTCTCTAACTAATTTAGGACTCTCAAGCTTATCATTACTTGTAAATTTACAGCTGTTCCATCCATCATCAACTTGCTAATAGGCAGTTGTGCAACTCTCAGGAGCCTGCCATAAGAAAGGGGAGCAGTAGGTAGCTGCTGCAGCTGGAATCTCATTCCACCTCAGGAGCTTCTTAACAACATTCTCAGATGTGTAAATGATCCATTAGTAACCCGAGGGAATTGCTACAAGCATAAAAAGCTACCATCATGGAATGAGATGAACCTTTCACATTGTGATGAGAAACTGCTGGAACAGAGAATCCCTGTACACCAAATCAGTAGTGCATAGGTCAGAGAAGAAAATTTGCAAACAAATATCAAAGATAATGATGAAAAGCTGCTGAAATTTGATAAAGGTCTGTTCTCCTGTATGAGAAGTTTTATGGGATCTGTCTTACCTCTATCTTTTCTTCTAGATCTTAGAGTGCTTATAACATCTCAGTTGTTGTTTCTTTTACTGCAGAATAACCATTCAATCCAGCACATGAGCCATGGTAGCTTCCCTCCAACTTGCTTTTTCTGGCCTGGCTCAAAGCCTATTTGATCTTCCTGTTGTCCTTAATGCATTTAGTCATTTCCCTTCTTCTTAGCAGCCAGTTTCTCCCTGGCCCCCATGATTGTTCTTCACTGCTCATTTCTCTTGCTGCTCTGTCAGCAGCCTCACTGGCAGCTCTGTTTCCTCATTATCAGCCATTACATCACAACTCCCTCTTTTCCACGTTTACTTCCTTATTTATTTATATGGATTTTTGTCTGCCATGCCTAGACTAACTACTTAGAATTTACACTTCTATACTCCAGACCTTTTAGAGTTATGATTTCACTCATACTGTTCTCATCTAGAATATCTCATCTAGAATAACTTGTCTGTCAAGTCCAATATGATCAAGGCAAGTTGTCTACACTTCTTCCTTTAATAATCACAACTAACCATGCTCTCATATTGTTTGACCCCCATATAACTGTAGCTTAAAATAATTTAAGACCTTTTTCTAAATCCACCATCATCCATGCTGGAGCAAATTAAGGCCTTTCTTTCTCCACAGCACTCTAACCCATTCTCTTCCCATCATCTATATGCATTTTAGTGCACATTGTTTAGGTTTAATGAGTCCCCCAAAGTTTCTGCAGTAACCATTTCCTCTGCTGATGCATCCATCATATCATTCCAGCATCTCTTCCTACTTTCCAGTCCATACATCACATAGCCATTGCCAGCCTCTCTTTCAAATTATATATTCCTTGTTGATTTCTTATCAGTCTTTACATTTTTTCACCCCTATTCACTGTCCCCATGCTTGCTCTTTGAGTTCATACACATATTGTTGGCAAACCAGACTAACTGCCTGGTTTCATGCAATCACTTTTAAAATTCTCACCTACAAAGAAAAAAACAAAACAAAACAAAAAAAAAAAAGAAAGAAGAAAGAAGGCAAGAAATTGCAAAGAAAAAATTAGAAAAATCCAGGACCATTTTAGTAAGTTCTTCTGCTGGGTAGTCATATGATCTCATTGTCATGCTTTCCTCTCCCCTCGTGAGTTTCTGGCTTGTGACACATTGAGTGTAAATGACATATTCTTCGAATCATTTTTTCTAGGAATCCCAGCAAATTCCTGACCATACAACAGATAACAATAATAAAGGCAATTTTTGTGTTTTTAACATAAAAACACAAACTTCTTTCTAGAGACTCAAATGAAAGTTTAGAATAAATTGGTAGAATCTTTGACTGAGGTTGCACTTCTGCTATGTGGTAGGGATCCCTTCACAGATCCACCTTAAACAGTCATAAATTCTTAAGGACAATCACTATAGGGAGAAGAGAAAAAAAAAAAAAAAAAAAAGAAGGAAAAAACCCTACTCTCCTTTGAAAAGACACAGACATAGTCAGATCATATCACTTGATCTTGTCTGGTTGTTATTCTGGATGGCCGCAATACCCAAGACTGCACTTTCACTTCCTAAACATTCTTGCAGGGGCAGAATGCTGTTGATGACTCAACATCACCTTCAGAAACTACAACTATTGTTTTCTGAGGAGTTTAGTTCCTGTTCTTTTTCTTTTGGTTAGACAATTGTAATGTGTTTTTATTCTCTGTGTCTAACAGATCCAACCGCAATGTTAGCAAACATTGCTTTTCAAGCATGAAGAGTAAACACCTCTGATAAAGTAAGAAATTTCTGCTATCTAGATTGTTTAAAGTGTCATTGTTTTACATGTGTCCACTTATTTTGTTGCTCTTCTCTTTTATTTATGGAGTGCATAAACTACAGAGGCTGCTTTACCACTGAGTAAGAGTACAAGGTGGTAAGAAATCTAGGTGTGATTGATTTGAATAATTGTTGATGACTGCATCTAAGCTAGTTATCAAAGCCCCCGTTACAGTCAGTGGAAAGAAGCAGTCATGTCAGTCACTGTTCATTTCATTGTAAGTTAGATATCTAAAACAGATCAAAGTGCCCTTTTTCCTGTATTTATAAAAGAAGCATGTAGTAATTATTTCTGATGTAGATAGCTACATTATACACATGTAAAATTTACTGATAAAAATCTTATCTTTATAATTTAACCCTTTATTGGCATTGTGGGCCTAACTGTTCACTAGCAACAACTATACTGATATAGGTAACTGTTGCTTCTTCCAAGACCTTATTTTCTGAATAAAAACCCTTCAAGAAAACCAAATGACTGATCAAGTGAAAGAAGGCCAGCCGTGGTTTAGCTTCTCTTTGCCCCAAATTCACTTGGTGATTATGACAGAAAATGTAACCAAACTGTGCAGGAGGGTCCAAAAGCTACAAACAGCCAGCCATAGGCCAACTCTTTACTAAATCAGAGAACTAAGGTTGAGCTAGATGTTCCTGTTTTCCTTTTCTTTAACAAAAACTGCCTTTCTGCTTCACAACCTAGTACCACTACTGACTCAGATCTCAGAAATACATACTATCCAGGAAGGAGGACTTTTCTTTCTCCTCTCTCATCTGTAAGTAATTGCCAAAGATGAATTCCCAATAGCCGTGTAAGTACGACTCATAAGTGATTCTGTCATTCACTGATGAGTTACACTCTATATGTTCACCCAAAACCCAGGTTAGCTCTGAGACTGAAAAAAAAAAAAAAATTGTTTGTAGAAGACGACAGAACACATTCTTGTGGTAGGTCTTACTGCAACGACGTCCAGGCTGCTTAGAAGGCCAGTATTGGCTGGAGGATAAGGCAGACTTTCTTCATCTATGATCACGTGAAGTTCACCTGTTGTAGACTCCAAAAGCTGGCAACTACCAAAAAAAAAAAAAAATTCTAAATGTGATTTGCCACTGCACATGCTTAAATCCCTTATATTTAAATCCCTAAAATATCTATATGTTCTGATTTTCCTTCCATCTCTACGTTCACCGTGACATCACATATATTGGTGATTTAAAGTAGAATTAGTTTGAGCTGAAAATGCAGTAAATCATGGTACTGCTCTGAAACTTGTTCAATAAAGCATGCCTGTTCCAGAGACATAGGGGATTTTTAAAAGAATTTGAAAGGAACTTCTTCTTTGCCATGTTTTATTTCATTCAGCTTACCAGAGCAGTGGGGTTAATGATGTCTTCCTGAAATGGGGAACAGGTGGAGGTAGACTGCCCATGCCATGCCAGCTGGACAAAAACAAAAACAAACAAAAAAAAGGAGGTTCAATTGTAAAAGTAAGCAGCCTAATTTGCCTTCTCTAGTTAAAGGAAGATACTGGGCATTATCCATCTACAGGAAGAAGAGGTGAAAGGGGAATGTGAATCTCAAATACATAGTGGTGCATAATGGCACACCTAATCTGATGTTTGTGCTAAAAAAATAAAAATGTCTCAACTTTGCTGAGAAACCACTTCCTTCTGAAGACATCTTTTGTTCAATATTTCTTAATTTATTTCCTATTTTATTTCCTATAAATTTGAAGCATTCGCAACTCTCTCTCTTATATGTTCATGTTTCATTCCATTGTCTCAGTTTCACTGGTATTTGCTTGTATGGATCCCTCCTCCTGACATAGTTAAATTCATTGCGAATATGAATGAAAAAAAATAATATGTTTTATTTTAATGAAGATGAATTAACAATTGGGGAGGGAGAGAGACCTTTAGCCTCAGGTCTATCTGCACCAGGAACAACCAGCTTCACAAATTATTCCTTCACTTAATGAAATAAGTGTAAGAAAGCTAATCAGTTCCATCAATGCAATGGAAAACAGAAGAGGATTTTGAGTGAAAAGTAATGACAAATATCATGTAACACAAAATTGAAGGTTTTACATTAACATTAAGGAATTCTGCCTATGATGCTATGGACCTTGTTATTCAGATTTCAGAGGCAAAAATACTTCTGACTGCTCTGCTCTTCTTTGTAATGTCTGTCTACCAACTTTTCCCATGTTACTGAAACCATCATTTTAAAAGCTTGTGCTTCTGAAAAGTAACTCAAATAAGTGCCTAAATATGAATCTAGGAATCTAGTTCTAGCCATCTGGTTTTGAAAATGTTGGTTCAAAAGTTTCACACATGTTGATTGGTGTCTAACTCAGAGTGAGATTTATTTGTCAACACAACACATATTCTCTGAACTTCCTGCACAGTTTTCAAACAGCAAAACATGTTTTCAAAATTATCTTTGTAATTGGGCATGTAATTCCCATTAAAATTAATAGGAGTGGTGTGTCCAAACCATGGGACATAGAGCTGCAAGGCACTTACTTCCTTGATCATCAAGCCCAGAGCTTTTTTATTACAGACAACAATATCACACAGTTCTTTCCATCAACATATTAAAAATAGGCACATTTCATGCCACCGCAATCTTATTAAATTTATCGTAAAATCTCACTGTGCTAGCAGTTGAAAACTCTTTTGATGTCTGGCCTAACCATTTCATATTCACCTATTCTGTGTTCTGTCCATCTCTCTTTACAGCATGTTTCTGCTCTCCTGATGTGTTTAAACAAGAATAAGAACATCTATTTAGACAGACAAATTTTAGATTAATTTTAAAAAAATGGATTCAAAGCATTTGTTTTAAGGGGCTGAATCCTTGGTTGGAAACGCTTTGACTGTGGCAGTTGAGAGCTTCAGACACTTTCCAGGAAAAAAGAGGGTGTGAGTGAAGCCTTTCAAAAAAACTATTTCTATTGTTTTGATCAAAAGCCAATTTGCTCTCCTCTCTAACACTACAATGTCCTCAGGTAATAAAAAGCAAAGCCTTTCTTCAGCCATCACGTATACTACTAGTGATTCTGCACATTAGGCAACCTCTGTGTCACTGTTGGCAGTCATTATGAGGTCTAGTTTTGTATTCCTAAAAAAAACAAGAAAACTTGATTCTCGTTTCACTCGTCATAATCACTCAGGTCACACTTATGACCATCCACAGTGAAACACTTTATACTCTATGTGAGTATGCAAGAGGGAGAAGGGGAGCTGGAGAAATTCAGAATTATACGGTAGATTTTGTATGCCTTTTGGAAAACACCTGATGTTATGGATTTATAACACTTAGCATTATGATTGCTATAAGATGATTTATTTAGTAATTCTGATTACTTTAAGAAATAAGGCTTTTGCAACCATGTAATGTAGTTTCTGTCTAGTAGGTACTGAACACCATCCAATTCCAACTACATTGCCTAATTTCAATCTTGAAAAAGGGTAGAAGATTCAAAAGTTGCTACATTTCTGGAAGTTTTGTGAAAATTTGGAGCACATTAGAAGAGAGAAGGAGAGACTCCCCATGAAGGAAAGGCAGACAGAAGTTAAGCTGTCACACATCCCCTTTGGAAGTAGCTGTCTGCTCAGTCATGCAGAGTATCATCTAGCTGGGCTGATCAAACATGCATGTCTGTAGGTCAGGACTAACCCCTCTATGTATGCAAGTCTGGGATAGTCTATGTTAGGTGTGGACTAACCCCACTACATGTGCCTCTTGGCTGATTGGGGGGTTCATATTCCATATGTATGGAATCATCCCTATCTTGGGGTAGGATATAAATCCATAGGGGATCAGCCTTCTACTGCTTATGGAGCAACAAAAGAATCCTGCTATGAGGTCTGAAATACATTAATCACTCCTACCAATGAGCAAGACTAGATGACTAGATGGACTGGATGATCTGGTATTTCCCAGTCTTAAGTAATAGGATTACGATAAAGCAGCTGTACCGGGCTGGGTTAGCCACTGATGATAACATTAACTAGAGAAGACAAAACAAATGTCTCAAGGTTTCAGGACATTCCTAACTTCAAATTACTCAGCTTCATAGATAGATTCTTCAGGTTAAAAATGTCAGCTGAGGAACCCAAATTACCTCCAGAATTTTTCACATATAGGCATTTCAAAATTAAGCTTGAGTTTTTCTCTTTCAAGTGTTTTCACAGTCATTATTATATAGATAGGTGAAAGATCCTTTATATGTAGACATTGAAGTATCATTGATGGTCCCAGAAGACTTGCATCCTTATGGCCTCCTTAGAGGCTAACACCCTGTAAACAGCTAAGAACAAGTAACCCTATTTCCCAATGATTCCTTTTCAAATAAGAAATACTGGAATTTGCAAATATGGAATCAAAAGACAGCAAGTCTGCACTTTAATGACAGTGGCAGTAGCTGCTATAAGTTATTCACTCAAGATATGTTTCATACTATGATGAAGACTGAAAACTGCAGATTTAAATCATTACCAGAAATCTTTTAGGAAAATATTACCTGTTTAGAGAAATCAAAAAGCTACTGCTGCCAGTTTACCTTTTGAAAGATATAGGAACATTTGAAAGCATACCTCTACCTATTTACTCCCCAGCTTTCAAGTGATCTCAGATTTTGAAGTTTCACCTTCTACAATAAGAGGCAATTTCCCAGCAGTGCCTATCAGACCTGTATTGGGTCCTAAAAAAGACCCTCATGATATAAGGATAACTAGGCTTAGCTAGTTTGAATTTGGCTCACATTATAGCTATTGAGCATTTTTTAAATTTGCCCTTTCACACCATTGTGTAGCACAAAGAAAAAAAAAAGCAAACTGCACTATATTGAGCTGAGTTATCATTCAGATAAAAACCCTAAGGAAATTCACCGGAAACATTTTTGTGTGTGGTTGCATCATTGACGTCAGTTCAGAAGTTCTGTGTATCTCAAGAACAGATGTCAGTTTTCAAATGTTTTGTATTATAAATAAATTGGCTTTTGACCTGAGTAATGAGATAGCTGTACTTCGGCTGTAAATACAATTACTTATGCCTAAACAACTGCAAATTTCCAGCTCTGAGATGTGTTGACTTACAGAAAGGCATGACAAAAAAAAAAAAAAAAGGAAAGGGAAAAAAAGGCAGAGACAAAAAATATTGTTCTGAGGGTACAAAGTGTATCACTGAGAATTAGGGTAAACAGGTTTCAATAATCAATTTTCATCAACATAGCGAGAAGTATGAATGAAGATATGCTGAGATACAATGAATGAAATCTTAGTGATTTCTCATTTTACTTTACATTTTTTAGTTCTTTGGAGTCTGATCAGTAGGTTAAGAAAAAATAAATTAAAAAAAAAAAAAACCACAAAACTCCAAAACTTCAAACCTGAAATGAAGTGATCCAGTCTAGAAATATTGTTCTCTGACAAAACTCCCTCTTTGTCTTGAGAGCTGAGGCAATGCTGCTTAGCTGTCACTTATTCAGGTAAATTCTCCTTTTTCACAGATTTTGAAGGAGTATTTAGTTGGCATAGAAAGCTGCAGTTGCCACAACAGAAGGAGCTGTGATTAGTTCAGTCAAGGACTCAGGATCAGGTCCACAAAGTCTCATTGAAATATACCAGTCCAATCTTCTAGACTTGCGAGATGAAATTTGGATTAAAGCGAGGGACAAAGTCCAAAACTGATATAAAGAAAGCCACCACTTATTCAATGCCCAAATCTGAATGGGATCAAATTTGGCTTAATTCCTATGCCTGCCATCTCAAAACCAAGTGATACTGAAAAACTATTGCCATAAAGTGATTTTAAGGTGTAAGCAACACTAACACCTCACTACTAAGTGGCAGTCTTTCAAAATGGACCTGTTTAGTCCTTTCTTCTATTGCTGTCTTGAAACCTTATAGGCTAGATTATCTGTTCTTAGATTTGATGATGCTGATGACAAAACTGTCTCCTTAGTTCATTTTCCTTACATTCATTATACCAGTTCTGAAGATTTGTATGGATGGAAACAAAACACAGTGAGTGAATTTGCACCCTCCTGCTGAGGTATGGCTTTTCCACAGTAGGCTTGCCTTTTGCAAAAAGTTTATCCTGGAAGATGATGAATCTGTTGGTTTTCGGTGCTTTGATGTCCTTTTCTCTTTCTTCAATGACTTCACAAGGGACTGTCAAAGAAATGAACTAAATGTCGGTTGAGAAAAGAAGACATTCTTAAAACAATTGCCTATCTAGAGGAAATGCTCTAAATATAATTAGTAGAGCTACTACAAATATTTCACTAAGAACGCTTTTCTTTGAAAATAGCTCTTTCAAGAAGATATGTCCATGGACCTAACCTTTAGTATTCTTTTTGTTTTGTTTTGTTTTCTATTAAAAATCCAAAGTAAAGAGACTGAAAAACTGAAAACAGATAAATCACAACATGAAAGATTCTCCTGAAGAATAGGAACATCTCTGTACATCTGCCTAAAATGTGGAGTTGGAGTTTTTCAGTTAAATATGAACACTTTTTTTTTAGAAAAATAATGCAATTTCAGTATTGCTTGCCCCCCCAGTTCCCAAATATCTCTCCATTGTGGATTTAAGCCAAGGCTGCAGTGGTAGCCATTCAGAAAAGTGAAAGCTGGCTCAGCAAATCTGTGTTGGCACTGAATTTGAGAGATTTTTCTGTCTCTTTCTTGTCCTGGAGACAATTAGCTTCTCTTTGCTTCAGTTCCACTTCTGGAAGAAAAGTGGAGAAGTAGAGATTCCTAAACTCAAGTAGATATTGACAGAACTGACAGCTTGAGGATTGCAACAGGCCTACATAATACCGTAGTATTATGATGCTAAAAGCATCAATTCATTGTTACTGGATATCTCAGTCCAAACTCTAAATCCAAAACCACCATCCACTGATGATTATTTACTATGTTTAATCCTGGAGGAGCTGAAACTCTTGAAGTGATTGAGGACTCAGCTTAATTCCAAAGTACTCTGAACACCTTGCACTACA
>NW_008825150.1:4856588-4860705 GCF_000699105.1 Pygoscelis adeliae
CTTGATGGAGGCACAGAGACTACACTTACACCGTCCCATGCGTAGGCAGAAAGCAGTTTAAAATACACTGCAAATTTGGGCTCTATACATAAGAGAGACCACCTTACTATAAAACTGATTGTGAAAGGTACTAAAGAAATGCAGTGTAAGGTTTTGTTGCCTGAGCAAGTGCTACACAATTTTAGCTTGCCGAGGTTTGGGTGTCTCTGTATCATGCTTCATCACACAGTGTGAAATTCCCTACGTCCTGTATATGCTTTATCCATGAGGTCCTCCTCACATAGAACAGAAAGATTTATAAACTATGAGGCATTTGTCAGCAGCTCCATTAGTGGTATTCTTTATAACTGAATTGATAGAAAATGCTAAAGGGAAAGTTCAGTGTTCAAAAGTTCAGAAACTTTTGTTTTGTTTGGAAGTTTTTGGTTGCTTTTGGAAACTCTACAGCCTAGTCTTCATAGTCTCTTATTAAAAGTGCTAGGAAAACTTAAGGGGGAAAAAGCTTTAGAGAGCTATAAGCTTGGAGTGCCATCTGGACCTTACTTCAGTAGAAATGTTGTCTTATTTATATAGAGAAGAAATTAATAATGACAATGCATAATATATATTAACCCTTGGAAAATCCCTTTGCAGAGTATACGGAACTGACATTGATTAAAGCAGAAATCCCACATGTGTTTTTGTCCTGTTCTAAATTATTCAGGTCCTGGCAAGACAGTGCTTCATGCACATCCAAAAATAAATAAATCTTTGACAAACCAATCAGTTTTTGAGTGCTGTATTTTGAAGAAGGAAAAGAGAAATTGTATGTCCATCCACAAAAATTAGGAAAATTAATTTATTGTTGGTTGGGAGAAGATTTGTTCCTTTCTGGAAAACATAAGGATTTGCCTTGTTATCTTAATAAATTCCAAACCTTTGGAAACGTCAGAACCACAGAGGGCTGCACTCTTTTGTTTTTTTTTTTTTTAATCTGTTTTAGCTTTCCTGCTTGGACTAACTTTACAGAATTCAATAATTCATATTTTTAAAGCACCCACTCATTTCCATTGAGGAAGGATAAAGATCCTTAGGAGACAGACACTAGGTAGACCTAAAGCTATTGACCATAGAGCTGGACTAAAGGTTACACTTCTTTGATTGCAAAACTGCACAACAAGTGCTGACCTATACTTCTGCAATAGCTGTTCTCTCACCCTCTTCTGTACAAGGCATGCCTTTGCTTTTTCTCATTATTTTAACTCTGCGTCATTCTCAGCACTTCACTTCTTCAAGGTGTTTTAAAAAATATTAATGAACCAATAGTATGGCATGACAAATTACTGTATTCAGTGCAACACTTCATAGCTCCAAATACGATTGTGATTCTACTTAATAGAAGACAATCATCTTCCCTGGCCAACCTCCAGTCTAATAGAGGGGTCAGGCAGAGGGTAGCACTACAATTGTGTGACAAATGAATGGTTTACGTGTGGGGAATGGACGTGAAATGATGAGGTGTTTTGTCAAATATCCCACAGGATATCTGTGGCTGAATGAGGCATACTGCATGGGATTAGTCTGACCACACAGTGAAGCCTGCAATGTGAAAGTGTATACCTGTCTCTTATAGTCTGTAGACAGAAGTAGCCATTGGTAGGGTGAATGTCATCTCATCCTAAAAGGAGACATATAAACATAAGGTAGAAAGTGTATAAAACAACCTCTTTGATCCATCACAGACAGAAAGCTAAGTATTGAGCTCAACAGTAGACATCTAGAACATAGACACACAAAGTTAGGTGAGATGGATTTCACCTCGTACTTTTGTGTAACAAGACTGCTCAGCTTTTCTTTGGTGCTTCTTTGAAAGAAAAAAAAATATTCCTATTTTAAAGATGAGAAATTGGAGAGGCAAAGAAAAAAAAAGCCAAGAAAAGAAAAAAATATGGGTGCTACTGTAACTTCTTTGTAGACAGTAAACTATTTGAATGAGATCCGGAACCCTGATTGAGCAGTGAAAAGGCAGAATTTGACACCTCAGAAAGGAGTCAAAACAGCTATATGGCATTGGGACCTTTTCCAGAAAGTAGACATCTCTTCTCCTTTTCTGTATAAAATTAGCAAGGACCACTCTGTTCTTGGAATATTTTGAAGGTTAGAAAGAGACCCCTACATTCTCAGTGCCTCAGTCCTCTACACAAGGCTCAGGCTCTCTCAGATGCCATTTCCTTGCACTTTCCTTGGAAAGCAAGTGTTATATTTGTAATGGCATCAGTCTTCATCCATGCTCCAAATATTTTGCAGTCATCCAAAAACTCTGCAGCAGTATAATGTCTGCCTTTTAGTAACAAGTCCCTTCAAGGAAAAAAAAGACTCAGGTCCTACAAAATCCCTATCATCTCCATTACCCTGCAGGCTGTTGAGGACATGGCATCTAATTAAAGCATTACAGTACACAAGCTGTGACATTCCAGAATACCACTTTATGACTGATTTCACAGAGCAGAAGTGTTATTACCTGTAACATCTTCATTTTCTTTTTTCAAACATGAAGGAATAGGTTGTGATAGCAGCTGATAGCAAGAGAAAAGGAGGTAAATCCCCAAGTAATTCACACACAACTGCTGCCCCTTGCTGCATAGAATTGTTCTGACACAGGTGTTGTCAGGTTGTTGGCGAGAAGGCTCTGCAGAACATCTCACAGGACTCCTAATCTGACAGCCTGACACTGAGTAGTGCTTTACTTTGGGGATGCTCATATCAATAGAGGATATGAATTCAGCTTCAGAAAAGGGGATGGAAATTAACCCTATGAGAGAGTGATCTAGCCTCCTGGACATGAGTTACTCTGATCCTGAAAGATCCCTGATCTTGTTCCCTGCCATGGATACCTGTCCTTCCCAGTCTCTTGCTTCAAGAGACTCTGTTACAGGATTCCCACAGTTTTGCTGTTTCAAAGGAAGGTTATCACCAAGAAATTAATCAGTGGGATTGGTATGTATATTCTTAAAAGCTAATATTTTCCCCACGTATTTAGAGGAGCAGAGCATCATCAAGCAAAAGGTGATGGTGGCTTTTTTCTTTTTTTTTCTGTTTTGTTTTGTTTCTGTGTTCATTTTCTGAAAAAAAAACTCTTGTCTTCATACAATTTCTTACTTGAAAAGTATGAATCTCCCTGTATAACAAGATTCTCAGTGCTTTATATTATCTTCTTTTACAGGCATGTAAGAAAACCTGCAGTCCTCTACTCAGATCACCTTTGGACTGTATATATATGACTATGGAATATGGGCCTTTGAGTAAAAAAAGCAGCTGTAGGCAACTTCCAGCCATGTGGAGTCCTAATGACTGAATATTCAGGATTCTCAAGGTTTTCCTTTACTTAGCTTTTAATTAAGTAATTGATTTGAAGAATAAATATGAAAAAACACTTTTTCCAATGGGTATTCAATTTTGGAAGAGACTCTAGAGCAAATTATTTTCTTAAAAAAAAACTACTTAAAAATTCAATAGAAACTTGCATGGCTCCTGGCAGAGAAACAAGATTAAGAGCTCAGCCTTACTCATGAATCATAGAATCATAGTATCATAGAATTGTTTGGGTTGGAAGGGACCTTTAAAGGTCATCTAGTCCAACCCCCCTGCCGTGGGCAGCGACATCTTCAACTAGATCAGGTTGCTCAGAGCCCCCTCCAACCTGACCTGGAATGTTTCCAGGCATGGGGCAGCCACCACCTCTCTGGGCAACTTGTGCCAGTGTTTCACCACCCTCAGCGTAAAAAATTTCTTCCTTAGATCTAGTCTAAATCTACCCCCCTTTAGTTTAAAGCCATTCCCCCTTGTCCTGTCGCAACAGACCCTGCTAAAACGTCTGTCCCCATCTTTTTTATAAGCCCCCTTTAAGTACTGATAGGCTGCAAGAAGGTCTCCCCAAAGCCTTCTCTCCTCTAGGTTGAACAACCCCAACTCTCTCAGCCTTTCTTCAGAGGAGAGGTGTTCCATCCCCCTGATCATTTTTGTGGCCCTCTTCTGGACCTGCTCCAACGGGTCCGTGTCTTTCTTATGCTGAGGGCTCCAGAGCTGGACGCAGGACTCCAGGTGGGGTCTCACCAGAGCAGAGTAGAGGGGCAGAATC
>NW_008825150.1:4860938-4869063 GCF_000699105.1 Pygoscelis adeliae
CTCTGGCGTGTCGACCGCACCACTCAGCTTGGTGTCATCTGCAAACTTGCTGAGGGTGCACTCGATCCTGCTGTCTATGTCATTGATGAAGATATTCAACAGTACCGGTCCCAATATGGACCCCTGCGGGATGCCACTCATCACCAACCTCCATCTGGACATTGAGCCATTGACCACTACCCTCTGGATGTGACCATCTAACCAATTCCTCACCCACTGCACAGTCCACCCATCAAATCCATACCTCTCCAGTTTAGAGAGAAGGATGTTGTCGGGGACCGTGTCAAAGGCAGACAACATCTGTAGCCCTTCCCATGTCCACTGATGTAGTCACTCCATCCTAGAAGGCCACTAGGTTAGTCAGGCAGGAAACCAAACCGGATTTGCTTCAATTCAACATCAACCTGATTTTGATTTCAATTCAATTGAAATAAAATACTCAAACCAAATGCTCGGCCTTTCTAACTTTCATAAAACTTTGGCTAATTTTCTATTATGTGCCTCAATTTTGCCAAAGATGTAGATACCTAAATACATTTAACTGAAGTTATTTTTCCAAGACAACAGGAGCCAAAACTCTGTCCATATATCATGGCTGAACATCACCCAACATGTCTTTCTCAGCTTCATACTGTTTACAGGATAATCAGTTAACATTAGAAGGGGCTGTTAAACTAGACTGTGTGTATCTAGGCACTGGTTTATTGACTTTACATTTTAAAAGCCCACAGTTGATTTGAATTCAAAATATGCAGTACAGCAATCAAGTTATCCTTTTAGCTTTCTTTTTATCAGTCAGAAATCTACACACATAGGAAAAAAAATGGCCTAGCACTAAAAAACAATTTTTTTTTTTTTTTTCCAGAGCTTATTGGAAGTTTCAATAGCTTTACAGCCTGGTAATCTGAAATGAGAAAGCCAAAAGACTGCTGAGTTGTTACTTCAAAATCAAATTGATGAATGAGAGTCATAAGTCCTGATGCAGCTAACCATGGACTTCAACAAAGCTATAAGGATTTACACCAAGAGGGGCTGTCTTCCTGTTAAACTGGATCATTGTAAGATAAGCTGTCAAACCCTTTTTTTCTTTCCTTTTCTTCCCCTATCCATGCCCGCTTCTTTCCTTTTATACTCTCTGGCATAAACTCAATCCTCACGCTCGTGCATCATCCCAGCCTCTACCAGGCTCGCAGCAGCCTTGCTCTCAGTGTGCTCCTGCTTTCACCACTCACACAAACATGAAAGGATTTCCTGGACCTCTCTACTTTACCAAGCTCCTGTGGCCAGGAGAAACCATGTTTGTACACCTCCTGCCTGCAGACAGGGTAGTTGCCTCATGTTTGGACTGCAGAACAAGTGTGAACGCTTCTCATCCATTTTATCTGTCCCTGTACTTCCCAGGGCAAACTGCTTTGGCTGAAGGTCTGGAGGCTGCATAGCTTCTAATCAGGATTCTTAGCAGATGAAAATAACACTCACAGCCCCAGACTTATAATAAATGTACCAATTTGTAGGTCAGGTGTATGGCCTTGTCCATTTATATTAAAGAAAATATTTAATATAGTCTTACATACACAGCTCTCATAAACTCATACTACAGTTTGCTTGAAGCCAACAACACATTGGAATGGATGTCACATCACAACTATTTATTCCTACCATACACATCTGAAGTGACTTAGCTGAGCTGCCTGCTTAACCTTTTCCATTCATAATACCTGAGGGAGGTGAATGGACTTAGTCCGTGCCACAACATTTTAATATCATCTCCCAGCCCTTCTTATTAAGTCTTCTAGGCAGACTCTAAGTTCAGCCTCAGGCCCAAACAGTGCTGTTAGGAAGATTTCTGTGAGTGTAGTTCGCAATTGCTGTACATATTGTCAGCACAAAGATAAAGCAGGAGGTACTGTGCCTCCCATCAGTTAGAAGGAAGTAGGCAAGCCCTGTGGGCAGGGAGTTCATCATCTCAGCACTGAGTGTGAAACTGGAGAGAAGCTACACTCCTATGCAAAATGTGAGAAAATAAAAAAGGAATAATTAACCATGTGGAAATGCCAACAAATTCTCAGAGAGATGCATTTAATCCCAGATGAGTTGTGAACATGAACTAAGAGTGTGACCCATACGTTTTAAAGCCAGAGAGTGCTTTATAATCTTTTGGGCCAGTCACCTGCATTACATAGGTTGCACTTGTGCAACATGGTCATATATATTCACATGGTTGGGTTTTGGCCCATTTTTGACAAGGTTTCTCTGTTTTCTTCCCTGAGGCTGATTGTAATTAGAGATGGGATCAAGGCTGTGAAGTACAGAGTTACATGTAATGTACCCCACATCCAAGGGGCTTTTCAATTAGCATTTGCAGCTGGATCCATCCGCCAGCCTCATTTCTGAATTCATTTTAACTTCACAAAGTAACTAGAGAATTGTCCCACATTATGAATTTGGCTGGTGCTACATGCCTGGTGAAACAGCTTTATCCGTGCAGTCCCACTGTGGAGGTGTATCTTTAGCCAAGGCCGTAGCCTGTGGTGAGCCATAGCTAAAGGCTTGGGGAAATTTGCCTCTAATCTAGGACAATGATTTTTTTAGTATTTATTTTACTGTGTAAGCTTTTTGCCTGAACTAGCCTCACCGTTGAATTCCTACTTCCCATTAACCACAATTAAAAGAGCAAAATGTTTGTGGTTGTGAGCCCCAGACTAACTGCTTCTGACCTACTGTAGCCCTGTGGTGATGTGGGTTATATTAGGAGAATGCTGAAGTGACTGAGACCTCCTCTGCTGCTCTACACAGATGGCATTTTGGTTACAGATGGGATGTGACCCTCAGGTAGGAGAATTTTCCCCCTTTCTAATCTGCATAAAGCAGTCCTTTTCTGATATACCCTACAGCAAACACTCCAGTCAAAAATGTAATTACAAAGGCTGTTTTTATGAGACTGCAGAAATTATTGATGTTATGGACATGAGCAGCATCTAACAAACACCGACTTGTTGTTGTTGGTAATGGCTCATGAGAGCTCAGCCATTCACAAATCTCACACCCGTAATTTCTGAGTCCTACACCAGTACTTTTCCACTGCTAGGAGCAGTTGGCTACACTGTTATAGTTGGGAAAACATAGTAGTGATGTCATAAACCTGTCAGCACAGATATAAAACAGGAAGGAGATAAAGACCTCATCCAAAACTGAAGAGGAAAAATAACATTTCAATTTTGCACAGGTTGGATTAAACAATGAGTATTATATTGAAAAAGCATTCAAAAGCACTAAGCTAGTGCAAAGATAATAAACACTTTTTGTTACGTACATATATGTGCTTTTTTCCCCTGTCAACAGGAGAAATTCTCAGGACAAGACTGGAAGGAAAAGTGAAGGTCCATTTAACACAACACTTCCCTAAGTAGTCTAACAGGAATAAGGTCTTAACCAAGTCAGAAGCTACAGCCTGGCCTGGGAAGACAAGAAGGGAGGTAAAGGTATCACCAAAACCCACAGGAGGTACGTTGCTTCTATCAGGACCATCATCTAACAGATTAGCAGTAACTGTCCTTCTGAAAAGATGCCCAGGGAAGTTATTGTAGCCTCATAACTCTGTTGCCACAGTCCTTTCTGGCTTAAATAACATAATACCATGTTGGGTTTTTTGGTTTGTTTTTTGGGGGGCTTGAGTTTTCTTTTGGTTTTTGTTTTTAACAGAGAATGGCCCTTCTTCTCCAGTGCGTGGTGGAAACAGTGAGAAGCAAAGCTCATCCTGATCTTTGGTGACTTCTGCAAGATGAGAGGAGACACACTGAAGTTCCCATGTTGAGTATGAACATTTTTACTCTGTTATTTCACCATAAGCAGAATCAACAGCAAACATGTTTAAAACACTGCATCTCCAAACTGGTGAGACACTTGATGCCACATTTTACCTAGGTCTGGCATTTACAAGGAAATGCAAAGGAATAGCTACCAAAGGAATGACGAAATGCAGGTATCTGAACTTGGAGCAGTGATCTCGGACATGTACAAAAGAAATGAGTTTCATTTTTTTTAATTATTATTATTATTATTATTATCTCAGTGCATGAACTTTTAAGAAAGGGGAATGCCCTGACCTTAAATCCAACCTCAATTTCTCTTATGCAAGAACATGCATTCCTCAAAGAGAAAGAAGCAAATGATGTACTTTAAAGCTATTCCTGTGTCTAATGCAAGAATTCTTGTTTAGATAATTCAACAAGTCACATGAGCTTTCCACTGAAGTCAGCAGGTCAGCTCACACAAGATGCTCATGTGCCCTAAGTTTGCAAGATACTGATCTCATATATTCATTATTTATTTATATATTGTTATAACATTCTTGTTTCCTTCTCATATTTGTATCTTCTTTGCACTTTAAACAAAGCCTTTGTCCAATTTATGCCTATGATGTTGTAGAGAGGGCAAGATGGGTATTGAGTCTCAGCATGGACTAGAGTAAGAAAAATCTATCATTAATCCATTTTCATAGGTCTCACAGTAAAAAAAAGTCACTGATAGAAAAAGAAAGTCACATATGTCTTACGTTACCTCACATTCATCTTTCTAACACTGACTGTAAATGCTGCTCTGTGGTTATGAAATTTATTAACTTATTTGCTAGAAAAGTGTTCTGAGAAACTTCATGAGTCACCGAACAGCTTACAGTTTCTTGTGATTGCTGGGGCATATGTTTTTGTGACAGGCAACACTTACACTACCAAACACAGCTGTTTAAAAAACAGTGTAAAATGTGCAGGTGCATGACGGACAAAAAAGAAAAAGAGAAAAAAAAGAAAAGAAGCCCCTCCCTGCTCCGAAACATCTTTGCCAATTTTTGTCTTTTTCTACCAGGAGTCTCTCAATATTCCTCAATTTTAAAAACCTGCACCCGGGGTCTGAGAAGATCAGCTTTCTTTTTTTTTTTTTTTTTAAAAAAAGTTTTTTTTCATAGAAAAATAGGAAGAAATTGGACTTTAAAAGCTAAGAAACCAAGTTACTGAACAAAAGAGAATCTCAAACTTACCAGATAATTTTTTTATAAAAATCATTGTGCTTTTATTGGATTAAAGTACTGCAAGTATCACTCAGTGTGAGAATGAATTTAGCCTAGATAACTGAACCTACCAATTTCCATAGACAATAGACAATAAAGGTCCAAACAGGTTTTCAAGTTTAATATATGGGTTTTTTTAAGCTGATTAACTGTCATTAAAACAATTATGCCTGGTATTAGTCTGTAGTGATTCTGTCCAACAGTGGTTTAACACCATAAATTGCTTATTTATGAATATAATAGTTTACATTTCAGAAGCAGATTTGTCTTCTCTGATATGGAGATGGGGGTCAGACCCACATTTTAGGTCATGACATGGAATAACTCTCTGATACCATGATCAGTTAGTAATGCCAAGAAGATCCGCCGATGCTCTTAAACAACATACTCCACATCTGTCCTTTCAAGCTTCTCCCCCAGCTCCCAAGAGCTGAGGGACTAGAGTTCATTCTAGTTATTCTTTCACACCACCTAAATGTGTCCTATGTTTTATGGATGATTAGATTTCTGGGGTATTTACCTCCTTTGCATATGTGTAAAAATAAAACCTAAGCCTTTACTTTGGGGTTTTTCACAATTAGATAAAAACCTGGAGGATCTGAAATATCAAAGTTTTCCTTTTTCCCGTGAGTACTGCTTACTCTTTTTTGGGGAAATGAACTCTTAATACTGAACATCGTGTTATCTAATGGAAATACTGACTTCTTTCCACTCCCCTAAAATATAAATAAACTAGAGATCAACTCATGCAGCAGGGAAATACCCTTAAGAAAAGTCTTCAACCACTTTTGTAGAACTGGAAACCAATTACAAGTTGTCAGTGCAAGGTGCAATATGCCATAAAGCCCAGGTGTCCCATATGCTGCTTGTTCAATGCCCATGGCCACGGTTGAGGTGTGAAGGCCGAGGAGAGGGACCAGCAGCTCCACTCACCCAAGGCCCCTCTCAGCAGTACAATGCGTTGGATGAACGGGCGCTGAGTATGCACACTCAGGAGTCATCGGTGGGCTCACGTGGAGTGGGACAGACCTTTACCTGTGGATTAACTTCATAGGCTTTATTGTATCTGAAATGTTAAGAAGTGCAGTTCTATAACTGTATTGGGTTTGTGTGGCAAGGTTTTGGTAGTGGGGGGCTACAGGGATGGCTTCTGTGAGAAGCTGCTAGAAGCTTCCCCTGTGTCTGATAGAGCCAATGCCAGACGGCTCCAAGATGGACGTGCTGCTGGCCAAGGCCGAGCCCATCAGTGAGAGCAGTAGCGCCTCTGGGATGACATATTTAAGAAGGGGGAAAAAAAACCTGTGCGACAGCAGCCAGAGAGAGGAGTGATAATATGTGAGAGAAACAACTCTGCAGACACCAAGGTCAGTGAAGAAGGAGGGGGAGGAGGTGCTCCAGGTGCCGGAGCAGAGGTTCCCCTGCAGCCTGCAGTGAAGACCATGATGAGGCAGGCTGTCCCCCTGCAGCCCGTGGAGGTCCTCGGTGGAGCAGATATCCACCTGCAGCCCGTGGAGGATGCCACGCTGGAGCAGGAGGATGCCTGAAGGAGGCTGTGACCCCATGGAAAGCCCGTGCTGGAGCAGGCTCCTGGCAGGACCTGTGGCCCCGTGGAGAGAGGAGCCCACGCTGGAGCAGGTTTGGTGGCAGGACTTGTCACCCCGTGGGGGACCCATGCTGGAGCAGTCTGTTCCTGAAGGACTGCACCCCGTGGAAAGGACCCACGGTGGAGCAGTTCACGAAGAACTGTAGCCTGTGGGAAGGACCCATGTTGGAGAACTTTGTGAAAGACTGTGTCCTGTGGTAGGGACTCCACGCTGCAGCAGGGAAGACTGTGAGAAGGAAGGAGCAGCAGAGACAACAAGCGATGAACTTGTTCACCATTCCCCATCCCCCTGCGCCACTTGGGGGGAGGAGGTGGAGAATTCAGGAGTGAAGTTGAGCCTGGGAGGAAGGGAGAAGGGGGGAAGGTGTTTTTAGTTTTATTCTAACTTCTCACTATCCTACTCTGTTATTATTTGGCAATAAATTAAAATAATTTCCCTAAGTTGAGTCTGTTTTGCCCATGACAGTAATTAGTCCTTGTCCCTGACCTTATCTCGACCTATGAGCTTTTCCATTGTATTTTCTCCCTGTCCTGTTGAGGAGGGGGAGTGATAGAGTGGCTTTTGTGGGCACCTGGCATCCAGACAAGGTCAACCCACCACAGTTAGAATGCTTTTATAGAGCTGCCTAGGAAGGCAGAGATGCGAGCAGCTTTGGTGGGCACCTGGCGTTCAGCCAGGGTCAACCCACCACACTTTTCTAAAAATAAACAAACAAACAAACTGGAAGAGCTATTTCATAGCCTTTACCTAGCAATTCACAAACATGACTGATCTCTTTGGAAAGAGCCTGGCTTCACAGTGGAGCTGTTAGATACATCATCAGCTTTCCTTACACTGCACTATAATTTCACAAATTATTTATCAGCCTTCATTTGTGGATTACATCAGACCTCTGTGCTTCATACAAACTCAAATACATTTATTTCCTCAGATATATTAGAGACAAATGATTTGTTAGAATCCTGGAATCATAGCATAGTTTGGGTTGGAAGGGACCTCTAAAGGTCATCTAGTCCAACCCCCCTGCCATGGGCAGCGACATCTTCAACTAGATCCGGTTGCTCAGAGCCCCCTCCAACCTGACCTGGAATGTTTCCAGGGATGGGGCAGCCACCACCTCTCTGGGCAACCTGTGCCAGTGTTTCACCACCTTAAAATTAGATCTAGTCTAAATCGACCCCCCTTTAGTTTAAAGCCATTCCCTCTTTTCCTGCCACAATAGGCCCTGCTAAAAAGTTTGCCACCATCTTTTTTATAAGCCCCCTTTAAGTACTGGTAGGCTGCAAGAAGGTCTCCCCAAAGCCTTCTCTCCTCTAGGTTGAACAACCCCAACTCTCTCAGCCTTTCTTCAGAGGAGAGGTGTTCCATCCCCCTGATCATTTTTGTGGCCCTCTTCTGGACCTGCTCCAACGGGTCCGTGTCTTTCTTATGCTGAGGGCTCCAGAGCTGGACGCAG
>NW_008825150.1:4870531-4886725 GCF_000699105.1 Pygoscelis adeliae
TTCCTCCCAGGCTACCTGTCCTTGCTTCCACCCTCTGTAGGCTTCCTTTTTGTGTTTGAGTTTGTCCAGGAGCTCCTTGTTCATCCATGCAGGCCTCCTGGCATTTTTGCCTGACTTCCTCTTTGTTGGGATGCATCACTCCTGAGCTTGGAGGAGGTCATCCTTGAATATTACCCAGCTTTCCTGGGCCCCTCTTCCCTCCAGGGCTTTGTCCCACGGCACTCTACCAAGCAGATCCCTGAAGCGGCCAAAGTCTGCTCTCCTGATGTCTAGGGTAGTGAGCTTGCTGTGCGCCCTCCTCGGTGCCCTAAGGATCTTGAACTCCACCATTTCGTGGTCAACTTCAGCCAAGGCAGTGATATATATATGATTATATATTATAAAATATATTATTAAATGTATAATAATAATGATAATAATAATAAAAATAATAGAAGAATATACAAAGCCAGTGATGCACAATGCAATTTCTCACCACCCGCCAACCGATGCCCAACCAGTCCCCAAGCAGCCACCCCCCCGGCCAGCTTTCCCCCAGTTTATGAACTGAGCATGATGTCACATGGTATGGAATATCCCTTTGGCCAGTTGGGGTCAGCTGTCCTGGCTGTGCCCCCTCCCAGCTTCTTGTGCACCTCCAGCCTTCTCAGTCGTTTCCTTTATTCCTGACCCATAAGCTCTCGGTTGGCTCCTCATCCATCCCCAGGCAGAGCCCCATGCACTCCAGCTGGTCATTGACATAGCGGGTGACACCCCTTCGTCGTCTCCCCTGCCTGTCCTTCCTAAAGAGCCCGTATCCCTCCATTTGCTTTGGAAAGAGGCAGGAATATGGCTGGAGTATTTTCTTTACAATCTTTGCAATAGGGATATGGAATTGTTACAAAGAACAAAGCTCACAATGTTTCATCACACTTTTAGTAGTTATTTCATTTCCCTGTGAAGGCTTGATGTGTCACCAAGTGCCACATAAGGCCTGAGATGTCATAATGATTCAAATAGGAGTTTAATCATAATTTTGCCATTTGTTGAAATAACTTCAAAAATTCTCATAGAGAACACAATTTTTCCCTTTTTTTCCTTTTTTGGCATGAGGAAAATTGCAATAGCTCATTTTTAGAGTTTAAGGTATCATTCTTAAAAAAGGTTTTTTTTCTTTTTTTTTTTTGAAAGCATGAATATATGCAACCCCACAATAGTAAAAGACAAAATTAGCAGTGATATCTCAAGCATAAAGTAGCTTTGAAAAGGAGTATAACAGAACTCCCACTGCAGACATCAACGTATTAGCTGTTAAATACTTTTATTCCATGAGAGTATTTAAACACATACTTGGCTTTATGCATGTGCAATGTTCCCCCCAGCAATATAATAAAACAAGTGCTAAATTTAAAGCAAGTGCTTCAGTTCTATGGTTTTCAGACAATTGACTGCAACAATTGTTTGGTGGAGCAACCAGATGGCACTACTAGAAACCTCAGAAAGCTTTTCCATAAATACCATTTCTACTTTCAGAACAAATGTTTCTTGAATTTCCACAACCAGAAATGAAGATGAAGCTTGTGTCCTTTAATTGTTACAACCTACTATTAGTCATACAAAAGAGGTAAAGAGAGAGCCTGCCACATATATTCTACCTCTATCAATCACAGTTGTTGAGTCAAAAGGACAATCAGCTTTTTAATCCACTCGACATAGTGCTATCATCCACAGCAGTATAATAAAAAGACAAAAATTCTTCAGCTTTTCTCTGCTTGGGAGAAAAAAAGAAAAAAAAAGAACACAATTTTCTTGTAATATCCATAATTTATAACTGTACAGACTTCAGTTCACGTTTTACTAGTTGAAATATATAGAAATATTATAATCAGCAAACGTTCTTCCTTCTCAAGCTCTATCATGTTTTCTTAAGGTTAGGTCAACAATAATGGAACCCGAGATGAAAGACAAATCACCTTTAAAAATATTAATCATGAATTGTAAGAAAACATGAGACAAAATATCAGTGAAGTCACTTAAAAAATATTCAGATGATTTTATAGTCCGTTTCCCAACAGCTGCATCTGGTTCTATTTCATATAAATGCAAGTTGGACATCTATAACCTCTGGGTTCATAACAGATGTTGTCATGAAATTGAACATTTTTACATAAGCAAAATCTAAACAAATTAATTTCAGGCCACCCAATGTTTCCAAAAGGCAATTGCCTGGCACTGCCAAAGATTGTATTACTCTATGCAAAACTATATCCAGACACTCTAGACATACTTTTCAAATTTTATTATTTGTGGCTTTAATTATGAATTTCATCTGTCAGGTTTTCCTCTGACCAGTGGTGAGTAACGCCATCAAGTACAGAGACTGAGGCGAGTTCTGCTGTGTATTTGTGTGTAGAAATGTTTGAAAGATGCCTGCAGCCGCTGCAAGCGACACCACCGTAGTTGCACTGCTGAGCACAGGGGTTGAAGTCTGCTAGCAGCCTGCATGGGCTAGGAAGGAGGAGAAATGAGTCAGATATGCGGGTGGCAAAGAACAATCATCACTGTCTTAAATAATGAGAGGTGATCAGTATGGATACCAACCTCACTGGATATCAGCGTGAACTTCAAAGAGCCTCTGCTTGTGCACTGCACTCTACGCATCATCTGTACAGAGTCTGGCATCTCATAGCTTTATATTCTTGTATGGCTCACTGACTTCAAGCTTCTTGTTGCCATTAGCCTAAAGAAAGAGCACTATCTTTTCTAGGCTGGTTAAGATTCCTCCAAAGAGTGGTTATTTTCCTTAATAAAATATGTCTGCTTTTCAGAAGTGGCTAATCCTTCAATCTCCTCTGCCAGTTTCTGCTCTGAGAGGCAAATGTTTGGCAGCCTTGAAAATCCAGACTTCCTTAAGTACATCACGATGCATAACAGTGTCAGAAAAAAACAGTACAGGACAATTTTAAGTTTTTGACTTTAGACAAACAGACCTTGAAGTTTTAAGTAGAGAGTTCATCTATCATGAGCAGCATTGTAGCAAGAAATTGAGCATCTACCTACAATTTAAATGCAACCTCACTGGTATACTATTGATCGAACAATTTTACATTTCTGATTCGCTCAGAATTGAAATTAGCTATTTGGTTCAGCAACTGTGAATTTAATTCTACCAAGAATTAAAGCTAAGTATGTCTGATAACCTATAAAGCTATAGCTATTAAATTCCCTATAGTTTTAATAAGAGATTCTGTATCTATTGGAGAAAGGTTATGTCCAGTATAGCACTCATTCCATGTTGCATTTAAAAATGAACTAGCTTGGCTTTATTTTTGATACAGGTTCATTACACGTTATAAACTTTGGAAAAAAAAACCCACAGTGCAGAAAGGTGCTAACACGAAGCAATGAAAAATACCGTGTTTCCTAATGGCAATCAATTCAATCATGCATATTTTTTGTTACTTTTTAAAGGATGTATTATCTGGGTGTTTGGTTGGTTCGTTGGTTGGTTGGTTGGGTTTAGTGGGAAAAAACCAACCCAAAACTATTCCACTGTTACTATTGTCATCACCATCTGCACTGTTTTGGAACTTGATTCTGCCATCCACTGGACTGTGTAAATCAGCTGAATTACAAATTGCAGGCAAAAGCCTCAGCTATGGTGAAGGCAGTCCAGGGTCTTAGTTACAGCAGGGTGAATACAGCTAAGCTATAAAGTATAGCATTCCACACTATTCTGTATTTTTAAAATGGCTATTTAAGCTATTAAAAAAAAGCCCTCTAGTAACAGAATATCCATTTACATGAGACAACTTCTTCTGGAAACAATAAAGGTGCCTATCTGTGCAGTGCCCAGGATAGGTTTTCATTCAGAACAAGGCCAGTTTCTATTTAAGACATTTCACTCAACTACAGATTCTAAAAAACAGTATCACACTGTAAGTTCTACTTCATGCTCTGCAAAGGAGGCCTTACATACAGGCTGCTTTAACGCATGGTTTTACTCATGTCATCTGCCACAGAAAAGCACAGTGGGGCTGTTTGACCTTGTGAAAGCAAAGCATACTGGCAGGTTGTTAGAAGCCCATGGGTAGTATCTAAAAGGCATAAAAATATTTATGTCCACATGCATACTTCCCCAAAAAATCTTAATACCTCAAAATCTTAGCTTAACACCTACATTCGCCAAGAGGTGTGGAAGCAATTGAAAGCTATTGTCTCTACAATTTTTCTCAGTGAAATTTTGGGCATCTGAAAACTGAGACATAATGTAGCTCATTGAATTCCCTGTTGTTAATAGAGGGAGACAGAGAGCTAGATACCCCAGTTTGCTTCATTTAGGTGTACAGCTCTTCCCATCACTCCCAGAGAATCACCAGGCAGTGCTGGCATTGCCTGGCAGTCGCCTTAGCCTGGTGGACACACCTCAGGGAGAGCAGCAGGCACTACTGTGGTGCCAGATGTGACCTCTCTGCAGGCTGTTGTAACTACACATAAATTTCCTACCTGCTTTCCTCTGACCATGTTACTCTCACATTTCAGGTTGCACAGCAAGTCAGGTTTAAGAAAATAAAACTTTCTTAGCTGTACCATGAGCTGACAGTCAAAGCAGTGTCCATCTGATCCTCAAAATAAAGTCTGTCACCACTGTTCTTCCATGCTACTGCCTCAGCTACAGGATTATGCAAAGTTGGATACAATCACAAGTGCATATGGAATTTTTGGTTGAATCTATGAGCAACACATTTTCCAAGCAATAAAACAGTCTACTAAAATCAAAGCTGGGGCTCAATCCTACTTCCTAGTACTAAGTGTTTAGGTTTAAGCACAACTGCTTTCCTTGTGGATGGGGAGGATTTTCATTCACTGAAAATTAAGAATGTGTTTTAAAGCTTGACACTGTGTGACTTGCCAGATTGGAATTGGACAGAAATATAAAAAATCAGTCAAAAACCCCCTCAAATCATTAATGGCATAAATACCATACTCAGAAATGTCCCAGAAACATTGTCTAACTTCAGAATCCCAAATCATAGCACCTAAGAACTAAAATGTGACTTAGTCAAAATTTGGGACCCCAAACACACAAAACTGTGGTGCTGAATATCCTGCACACCACTGCCACCTACATAAGTAGAAATACCTAACCTTTCCAGAACTCTCTAGATCTTCAATTTCTACCTACCTCTCTGTTTCTTCTCATGCCATAATGAAATGATAACAATGTCTTAAAAAAAAAAAAAGTAAAATAAAAGTTTAAGGCTGCTTGCTTTTCTGCTTATTGTAGACATTTCTTCAACAGCCTGATGGCAAGACCATTCAAGGTAGCCATCTATTTTGTAGGCTAGATTTCATTGCTGCCTCTGTTTGTAAGTGCTCAGACTCCCTCTCCCATAGATATTCTCAGACTAAAGACAGATTAGAAACAGACTTTACGCTTTTGAGACAAGTACTTTAAGTGGAAGCACATGATACAAGAGATGAGTAACATCCCCTCCATCATTACCACTACCTCCCCTCCATTTTGGAAGGAATTCAGTGTTGGCCCAGTCTATGCTCCAACCACAGCCATCAAAACAAGCTTCTCCCAGCACCTGGAGTTTGGCATCGCTTCTGCTATGTCTGCATAGCAATGGCTGTTAAAGCAGATGTAAGTCTCTATCATTCTCTGGTAGCTAAGAGCCTAAATTTCACATCTGTCTTCTCTTAGGTGGAATTTACTGAGTCCAGACCTTGATCCTAGGAACTAGCTTGATCCAGCAAAACAGAAGAATCAAGTTTTGAACTAATATATCTCCACTGCTTGTTCTGTCTTTCTCTGGATCTAGCATCCTTATGCCTCAATTTCAATAGAAAGGTTGTGTGTGCAACTGCAGTCAAACCCCAGTGGTTGTTCATCTGAATAGTTCTTCCTCCTCCACTGACTATATTGCGTGGATCTCCACTGATCAGCCTAGGAACACAGACACCTAGTGAATCACCTAGTGCTCACCTAGTGAATCCCACTGAGTATGATTTAGCCCCAGGTTCTCCAAGTTTTCATGCATGTTATTTCCCATACTGGAATTCCCAAAAGATGTCAAAAGCAAATCCTGCCATTATATGGAGTCTTTTAACCTTTGTGCAGACTACAGGTAAGTAGGACAGGAGAATGCTCCTAATTTCCAGGCCATTTGAAATTAGGTATTACAGTATCTTTCCAGGCAGAGCTGAACCTCAGTTGCCTGCAATTTTCTCTTAGAGCTAATTGATTCCTGTAGATATAAGAGCTTATATGGCAAACTGACTAACCCTTACCATAGTGAGTGCTAATTGCTTGGACTTTCAAAATAGTTTACAAGAATAATACATGCTAACCACACATACCAAAACACGGTGCTATTAGTCAGTGTTCCAAGCATGTTAATTACCCTTTCCATAGTGTGTGTGTGTGTATTACAATGCTCCAAAGATTTATTTTAAAATAGTCAAGCCACGGAATGGAGGCTGAGATCACAAGAGTCTGGGTTACAAGAAGAGTCTGGGTTAAAGCAACAAAAGTTAAAATGTAAATTCTGAGGTAGCATCTATTCCCAATTCCACAAGTTTTATTTTGTTTACAAAATAACTAATTCAGTGACTGAAAAAATAATTGGAAGATTTTCTTGAAAAGGAAGAGTGAATACCACTGATGTCCTATATTTTGTATTTCCTTTCTCAAAACAGCTGTCAGAAACTAACAGCACTAAAAGCCCGTAAAAAAAACAAACATGAAAGTAATGAATAAAGTAGCAGATGCAGCTTTTACTTAGTGTGATAATTCCTCTCTTTGAAAAGGCATTAGAACAGCAGTAGAAAATTCTTTTTTAAGAATCCACCTTCCATTCATTAAGGCAGACGGTCAAAACCTGGGCAGGACTAGCTGCTTGTATAGCAAGCTCCTAAACTCTTTTCACTGCAGAGTCAACTCATGACTAATTGTAGACAACTGCAGTTAGGTGATAGAAATCACAAATGTATTTACCTTTTTCCCAAGGGAAACACACACTACCAAGTTCAAATATCTGTTCTACAAACCTGGGATGTACACTGGAGATCTAGTCAAGAAAATGCTTGTGAGATCCAAAAAAAAAGAGGTTCAAACCCCAAAAGAAACAGAGGTGTGGGTGTTCCATTAAAAGGGAAGCCTTTACTAAAAGGCTTCTGGGTTTTTGAACCAGGTTTCAAAAGGAACAGTCAGCTTCTGGGAATGTGATATTGCCAATCAGGAAAACTGAGAAATATGTCTATAAAACATTTAGAAGAAATACAGCTAGAATTGAGATAAAATAATTCTCCCAGAGAAGTCTCATTGTCCTTCCCTCCTCCCCCATAGACACTTTGGGAACAAAAGTTCCTAATAGCCCATGGGAAAGGGAAACATTGTTTTCAATGTCTTTTGCAACACACAGAGAAAATGTTGTACCATTTAGGGTATGCATTTTGTTCAGTCGAGCTTTACAAAGAGCACTGGGCTAATAGATGTGACAGTGACGGGTTTTTATAATATCAGTGTTATATAACTTCTTGATTTTTTGTAGATGGTTAGCAGCAATAGAGCTGCATGGGACAATGTGAACTCATCTCTCAAAATAATATGATATGACAGGCTAAGTGTATTCTGGCTTGATTTGCACCAGGGACTGGTGTAGAATATCTTACTGCAGTGCAGCCATTCCCAAATCGAACTGATGAAGTCAAAGATGCTTGTTAGTTCGAGAAGTGGGGGAAGAAACCCTGTGTTTTCCGAGAGTGTCATCTCCTGGTCCTTAATGAATAGTGTATTGTAATACAGAATTTAAATTAAACGTGTACCAGGAAGGGTAACCCAGGAAGGGATACTTGGGTTTTATTTATTTCTACATCTCAATGGCAGTCAGCATACAGAAAGCATGATACAATGAGCTCAGCATGTGGGGGTAATCATGTAGTTAGGCGGCAATCTTTAATCTAGTTGAGGCCAGTAATCTCTGGATGTTGATGTGCAGTGTCATGTGCTGCCTTTTAGCATTTCCACATGGGCGATCTGTTACTTTGCAGCATTAGAATCTGCATTTGATTTCTTACTCTCTTATCTGACTCCTCAGGGATTCGGTAAACCCAGCAGTAATTTACAACTGCCATTCTCTTTGGGCTTTGACACATACGCAGTCAGGGATTAAAATCAGGCTTCTAAAGCGGTTACCACTTGCAGCCGTCCACCCTGCCCTTCTGACGGAGATTGCCAGTGCCACCACAGCAAGTCTGAAAACCAGCGAAGCAACTCCTGAACATCTCAAGCCTGTTTATTGAGGTAAATAGATCCACTTTGAATTTAATGCTTAGCTGAGAACAGCAGCAGTACAGAAGCTGATTCATAAATCATGCAGCAATCTTTGTCAGAGGTCGGGCAACAACTTGGGCAGCACCCATCTGAGCCATCTGATTTTATTCTGCTTCTTCATGTGAACGAACACTTGGACTTCAATGTTTACAAGGTAGTAAATGACAATCCTTCCAAAAGCAATTGTTCAGAACAACAGGGCTACTTCAGATGCTTTGCAGACTATTATTTTACTGAGTGCTTTACAGACTCTCAGTTTTTGTTGGTTACAATTTTTTTTAGCTTTTTTTCAAATATTCACAGCCACAAATGATGCAGAAATGAGGGTTTGCTGCACATCCTCCTTTGAACTCCAGTAAGAAGTGTCTTAAGTCACTGTCTCCACATTGGAAAATCTCTCTCTTTCAGACACTTGGGTGCAATTATATAGCAAACTCAGAAGTATTATATAGCAAATTATGTAGGCTCTTATTTACATGTTATTATCATACAGAGTGAGCAATCAAAGTAGTTGTTGATTTTAAATGATAAACTTTTATTCTGAATATACTGTTTTTGCACAAGAATTAGCACAACAGTTCTAGGATTATAAACTTTTTATAACATTATTGTACAAATTTTTACAAAAAAATTATTTTTCCAGGCTTGTCAAGTTCCACAAAAGTGTCAAGAGAACACAAGAAAAGGGAGAAAGACCTGCTTGCCTTGTAAGAGCAATCAAGCCTTTTTTTGCAGAAACGCACACTGAGCATTTCAATAAAAATATCCCAGAAAGCATGATCCAGACATTCCATACAACACAAGAAGAGAAGACAGCTTTGTCAGATCACAATCGCAATTTCATGGCATCTGAACAAGACAGTATCCCTTTAGCCTCAGTGAAATTATTTCTTCAAGATGATGTTTTTGTTTTAAACCATAAACAGGACAGATGCAAGTAGCTGGGAAGAGGGTGAGGCTAACTTTTCAAAACTCTTGAATTGTTTTCAGACACTTTGTTTTAATCTTTTTACAGTAGTGTACAATGCGTATTAACAATATTAACATTGTGGTTTGAAAAAAAAAGAAAAATCTGGCCTTTGTTAAAGGCTTGGATGTCTGATGAAGCTAGGATAAAATTTATCCTAAGGAAGGAGTTATTAAGATTTCACCTTCAGTCAACATTCCGAAAACACCCGAGTGCATTGCAGTGCCTTGTAGGCATTAATATACTTCTTAATAACCAGTGTGCTAGCATCTGACTTTTTAGGACCGGTGGGACTGAGGTGGTGTTTTGAAATTAAGACATACTAAGCACGTTTTCTGAGCTTAAGTGTTAATGGGAACAAAAGGTCTTAATGTCTCTTCAGTGATACCGAAAAACCACAGCAAGTAACACTTGGGTTGCAAAGGTCACTTAAAAGGGATACTGCCTATTTGAACCCAGTAAGGCCAGTTTTTAAGTTAGTAAAAGGAATATTATAGGAAAACTTATAAATGGCAGCAACACTGTTTTTTGTCAAGTTAAGCAGTAAAGCCTCAAGCATTAGAAACATGAAAAAGATCATACTAAAGTCTTAAAGGTATAGGACCTAAAAATCTTGTCAATTAAACCTGCTATGTCGTGTTAAAAACCTGTTACAAATATGGACCACAGTCAGTGTTTTGGCAGTAATGCTGGTTGTTTAAATGAAAAACTAGAAAGAAACCTTTCATGTTAAGTCCTCAGATCATGTTTTGCACAGTACCATGCTGTAACAACTGTAATGGTGGTTATTTGTCAGACATACAGTAGGCTGCATGACTTCTGTGTAAACTGAAACAGTCCCAACAGTTCCCTTAGTGCTATTTAAAGGATCTGAGCAAATATCAACACAGCTTTTTAACTGGCTTTAAAAAAAAAAACAACAAACTTTTTACAACATATTGTAATTTGAAAATGTCTCAATTTAAAGCCTAGGATCAAGTTTCTTCTCTCACAGACAAGAGAAGATTACTATTATGCATTATGTGAGACTAAGGATACTCTTCTGCATGAGAATATGTATTTATTCATGCAAGTTATTTCTAACAGACTGGTATTCACATTTTGAGATAGCTAAAGTTCACATTGCATTTTCTATTTGTGTTTTGTAATTTGCAGATATCTAGGTAGTGCATTTTAAAAAATCTTGACCATCACTTGGATATAATCAAAATATATATTGCTTTCTGCAAAAAGAAGCCAAAATTTCATTTTTTTCTTTTTTAAAGTATTGAGTTCTATGGGGACAGTACTAAGCCCTTCTGGGAGGGCCAGCTCCTGAGTTTTCTATGAGACGGGTATAATGGCTGGAAGGCTAAGTGTTTATACAGAAACGTGTTTCTTCAGGTCATAGAGAGGGACAGAGGAGAGGAACAAAGGACATTTCCCTCTGCAGATAACCCAAGAAGGCTAATGTGTCTGCATGGCATGGCCTTCTCCCTCCTTTTGTATTTGAGCACTAAGGGAAGTGGGATGAGAGCAAAAGCCACGTTTGTTTTTCTGTGGCAGCATGGCTTTGTGCCATCTTTCTTTCTGCCTACAGACTCTAATCGAATGTTTATTAAGTAGCTCAAAATATGGCCTACCAGCATAAGCAAATTGTTCCAAAATGTTAAATAATGTAACTTTTCCATGAAGGGTTTCTTTTGGGAAGCTAAGTGAAAACTATAAAGAACTTAATATACTGACAATCTTTCAAGAAAGTAAAAAAGCAAAATGCAACTAATATGCATTTTAAGTAATCTTAGAGTAAAAGCTATGAGTGTAATAAGTATTGGCCTAATCCTACAAAACTTTTTTCTCCCATAAAATTTCAATTGACCACGTTAAGGAAAAATACAGGATGCAGTCTCAGCATTAGAAAGACTCAAACCAATTTTTTATCAGGTGGTAACTGGTGATAGGGTGAAGAGAAGTGCAGTAATATGACTGGAAGGAAGAGCTCCAAGATTACCTTCACCCGTATTATCAAAATTAGCTCACCTTCCCTGAGGAAGACCTGAAGTCATCCAACACAGTTGATCGTACTTTTAACCCCATGACTTTACTAGAGATATTTTTTTAAAAAGCTAAATCTGATCGCTGAACAAAAGGTCAGGTTTTATTGTTTTCACTCACTGTATTCCCAAACATGAGAAAATACATAGCTGGAGCCAAGGTACATGAGAAAAACAACGAACCAGCCATGGGTACAACTACAGTAGACAACTGATCTTTTAAGCCATGCCATGGCTTTGAGTAGCTTCTTCAGTTTTCATAGGATATTAATGCATGCCCAATTATTTCTTTAAGCTTTTGGCATGATCAAAATTATACCAATCAATTGCCAGCATATACATACCAATGCTTTGCATTTTCTTATTTTTTTAAAGAGCTAGAGTATTGTGCCATGTTAATATTTGCATATTGCAGTGGTTAGCAGAATTGTACAATACCAGCGGAGTTGCACATTGATTGGTTTAGCTGTCTTGCAATACTGTTTAGTTCTGAAAACTAGAAAAAAAGCACAAATCATATTTTGCATCAACACTATGCTACACTTTAATATTGTAATTTACTGCACCAATCTGTATCACCAATGAGGTTGTATAAAAACAACTTCTAAAATTATTATTCACAATCAAGTATCAATGTGCATACATATAGATTCAAGGCTCCCCATTTGTTTAGATTTTTTCTAATCTCAGCAACCAGGACATTTTGCTGTTAAGTATGCTATTTTCAATAATAAATAGCAACAGCAAAAGTTTTAATATTATGGGTGCTTATATGAAGGAAACAAAGGGGGAACCTGATATGAACCTTAGAGAACATATACTTCCAAAAATAAATGTGTTAAATCTGATTTTTATATACTTAAAATATCTGTACACAGGTTTTCATGTGAGATCACTATTCTGTAAAAAATCCAACTCAACCCTTTTGTTACAATAGCTAAATTTACCCTATTTTCTCAGCTTTTCATTGCACAGTATATTCAGAGCTCTGTTTCATAATATAATTTAATATGATTTGATTGCAACACATTGCAATGTTCAGTTTCTCACACAAAAGAATCACTCAGTTACCTTTTCAATGGACTATACTCTACCATCAAAGAAAACAAACTGAAAAACAATAACATAGCATCATCATCATGCAAAATACCCTTGGAAACCAACGTTCAAATATCACAAAGACATTTTTTATTCACAAGCGTTTTTGTTTGAGCCTTTGAAGGATTCTACTAGCTTTATATATAACTGCATTGTGAAAAGGAGGTGAATATTACATTGAAATTAACATTTTTCTGACAAAAGATGACACCAAGTTTAAGATGAGAATCACTTTTTAGTTAAACTCTCAAGCACCTTTATATTTTTAAAAACAGAAGTTTGTTTCCTTCCTTCCTTCAAACTAACAATTTATCAACCTTCCAAAACCTAGCTGGCTACATGATTCATTTTGGAAGAATAAACCACTCATCATAAAGCATTTCAATCATGTTGAACTTCTGATGAAGACTAGCCAATATTTTCATTTTACTCAAGTAGTTTGGACAAAACTGATGTTCAAAGCACCCATCATGGTGCTAGTAATGTATATTGGGGAGTACGTTTTCTTTTTTTTTTTTTTTTTTTTTTTAAATAACTGTTCATGTAAAAGAATATAAATCTTCAAGATGTCCAAAGGTTAAAAGAAATGAAAATCATATACATAACCTATTGTCAGGGGAGCCCTTTTACATGAAGTCATCAAGATTACAACAACAAACAAACGAAAAAAAAGTAATAATCTTAGATTCCCCAATGGAGCACGTACAGAATTCTGTTCGGATGGCATAGATGATGCAGCATTCACACACGTTTAAGGATCCGACACTCCAACATGCAGCCACTGTGGGTGCCTTTATGAGTCTTACAACGAGTGATAACCAGACATGAGCACTGCTGTTCTGCTGCTGTCTGAATAGCTGACCCTTTTTAAAATGAAACTGAGGCTATCGTTTTGGCCAGGTCTTGATTAAGTTATGCAGGTTTTGGTTTAGCAAGGTCATAACTGGCAGTGTCTGCTGCCAGATAACAGCCAAAGCAGGACCAACTGAATTCCTACCATAGACCACAGTGATGGACTCAGACCAGAGACACCACCGCAGTCAGCCGAATCTTCCTGTTGACAAGAAAAGAAGAAATCATTTAACATTAACTACAACTAAATTTCCTGAGAAGTAATATACATTTTAGCCTTCAACATTTTGAACTATCCTTGAGGCATCCTTTTGGTCTTATATATATTACTTTGCCTAAAATAATTCCTGGAAGTTTATCTGATTTTTGATACAAAGAGTGGCATTACTACATTAACTATAAGCATGGGAGGATTAAAAACTTACAAGGCTTACTGCACTTATGAACTAGATGGGATACTCACACAATCAAACAAGAAATGCTATGGGATATACCTGGGGGCCCCAGTAAACCACATTTATATTCCTTAAAATTACATCATTTTGGAGATTTTGAGCATCACTTTATTGCAAGGAAAGATGGAAGAACAGACAACTTTTCAAGATTAGAAAACAAACACCAGAATATGTTCATGTCCATCTCATCAACATGATTGCACATTAAAACAAATATGCTGGGCAGGTGAAGATATGATGAAAGAGAATGAAAATCCTTTCTCTGTCTCTGATGCTGTATTCAAGCACGAGAACCAAATTTTCTATTGGCTTTTTGTACACATTTGATGCAGTCTGTAGAGAAGACACCCTCCAGTTTGAGGGCCTGCTCTGAGCTGCACCGCTCTGTCACGCATCAGTGGACCTAATTATTCATTATGCCACACAGCAATCACACCTCTTTTCCTATTCCTCTTTACCATTAATTGCTGTTATTTGGTTCCACTTTGCCTATAATGCATAATATCTTTCACATTATGGACTTATTTATTAGTCTGGCTGAAATACATTTAATTGAGTCTGTAACATCTTTACACCTTCTTGTTTCTTAGGACTGATAAAATCTGTGTTTAGCTGCCTAAAACACCAGGACAATGTTCCAGCCATTCCCTGCACTGCTCTGTCCACTGAGTCTGAGATTCATGGGTAGCTCTGAAGGCTGAAAATATTTGGTCTTCCTCTTGTTTTCACTGTATTCTGTACCCATAGTATAAAAAGACACTTTCCATTTTCCAAGACATCCCAAGCCTCCAAGGACAAGACAATAGTGTAGGTGGGAAGGGACTTAGGTATATTAGGAACTGTGGCAACTTCTTGAACAGAAGGAATATGTGCAGGGAAGGACAGACTGCACCTTAACAGTCACAGAGCCTGGCTGCCGGCACAGAGATTAGAAAGGTTTTAGAACATAAAGCAGAGGAAAGCCAACAAGCATGGAACGGCTCCTGGTTCAGACTGACATGCCACTGAGGCACATGTAACTAATATTCAATGTGCCTCAGAAAAGGCTTGGAGGGGGGTTGGGGATAAAAAGTACAATCAGGATAAATAACGAAGGGTCATTAGAACACATTTAATTTATTGGCACATCCTTAAGCAAAACTTTCAAGTGCTTCTACACAAATGCTAGGAACATAAAATTAAGATGGGGGCATGAAGACAAGTCATCAATGAACCATCCCAAACTTATACACATATCAGAAACCTGGTGGAAGGAGAATAATCAGCAGGACAGAGCATTGTCAGGCTACCAACTTTGTAAGAATGGCAGTGTAGGACATACAGCAGAAGGGTAGTATGTAAAGGATAATACAAAGTGTAATAGCATAAATGTATTACAGGGAAAGGAAAGTGTGATGGAATCTCTGTGGGTAAGAAATTTCAGAGTCTAATAATAAAAACGTAATACTAGGATTGCACTGCTGACCACTTGATCAAAGTGACAATATCAGTCATGAGTTGTTATGTGAGATTAGAGAAGCCATATATAAACTGGATTCATGCCTTATCAAAAAGCAATGTAGAATTCACATTTTTGGATATGATAAATGACTGCCTTTTGCAACAAACAGTCTTTGAATCTTTAGTGGTGCACAGGGGCCTTTTCAAAATTACTAGTAGAGAGCTGCTCTGTATAGTTCTAGTATAGCTCTAGTAGCTTTGTAGACCACAATGCAATAGGATTTAGCATTGTTGTGTGAGAGATCAGGCCAAACGAATCCAAAGCAAAAGATACCAATTTCAAGAAAGGGAACTACGTGAAAATTATGAAAAGGAGTTAAAAAACCCCAGACAACCCAAAACCAAGAAAACAGAAAAAAAACCCTTAACAAACAAAAAGCAGAAACCAGGAAAAAAACTAGAAGCATCATCTCAAAAATCAAGTCCCTCACAAGGAACCAGAAGTATATTTAGAAATATTGCATTAGATATCCAGGTAAAATGAATGCCACAATTAGAACAACCAACCATCCCCTTCCCCGAAAAACCAACCCCAAAACAAATAAAAAACACCACCACCACTCGCCCCCAAAAAAACCCCAACAAACCCAAAACCCCAAAGAAACACCCCTGCATGAATCAGTAGGGAAATAAGAAAGGCAAAAGCCCAGCTAAAACGCAATCTGGCCACTGTCATTAGAGACAACAAAAAATGTTTTTACAAATATATTAAGGACAAAAAGAGAGCTGAGGAGAATCTCCATCCTTTATTGGCTGCGGGGGGGAACATTGTCACCGAGGATGAGGAAAAGGCTGAGGTACTTAATGCCTTCTTTGCCTCAGTCTTTAACAGGCAGACCAGTTATCCTCAGGGTACTCGGCCCCCTGAGCTGGAAGACAGGGACGGCGAGCAGGATTAACCCCCCATAATCCAAGAGGAAGCGGTCAACGACCTGCTACGCCACCTGGATGCTCACAAGTCTATGGGGC
>NW_008825150.1:4888108-4944084 GCF_000699105.1 Pygoscelis adeliae
ACCATCCCTGGAAGTATTTAAAAGACGTGTAGATGAGGCGCTTAGGGACATGGTTTAGTGGGCATGGTGGTGCTGGGTTGATGGTTGGAGTCGATGATCTTAGAGGTCTTTTCCAACCTTAATGATTCTATGATTCTATGAAATGAAGTATATTGTCATAGGGAAAAGGTCAATATTTAAGAAATCAATTTTACTCAAATGGGCAAGAACAGGAAAACACATAAAAATGGCAGATTAGATATAATCAGGAAATTAGGAGGGCTGATAAAGAATTTTTGATGACCTCCCTGCAAAATATGCTGAAAATGATAGTAGAAAGTTTTTAATAAATCAAAAGCACAAAGCCAAATATGGAGTTAGGGCAAGGGCTTGATAACAGAGGTGTAAAGAGGGAACTTTACAGGGCATAGCAAAGGACTTCAGTGAGTTCTTTGTTTCAGTTTTACAGGGTGAAGACTTTAATGAGATTCTCACCACACACAATGCATTCTTTAAAGCAGAGAGGTCAGATGAATCAGAATCCGTTTGGAATAAATATACAGAAAACCAGATAAAGCAGGCAAATTAGACTCAATACGTCATCAGGAATTATAGCATTCATCGACAGTCTCCTTTAGAAAATTGGATGTAAAAAAAACCCAAACCAAAAACCAGCATTCCAGTTCTTCAGAAAAGAAAGAAGAAAAAAAAATTCATTCTGTCCTAAAGCAAATAGCTCATATTAGCGCCCGTTCTTTATCAATAGTAGCCATTTCCAGACATGTCTCTGTCATCTGTTAGCTTTATAATTTAGTTCTATAATTTTGGCTTAGGCTTTTTTTCCGTTGATTGCATTCTACAAGTTCAAAATTCCTAAGGTTTCTGGTCAACAAGTAAGTCATAAGTGAACTCTGCTGCACCAGATTTGGAGTAGGATGTTAAAATTTGAAGATGCACTGAACTTTCTGGTTTATTTAGTTTGGCTCTGTCACTTTTTGCATCTGCATTGTGTCTTGTCATGTAGTTTTATTTCTATTCAAAGCACCTAAAAAAACCCCTGTTGCTTCTTCCTCACAGCACATACCATCAGGAACAGAATTATCAGTAAAGGTTTCTTCTCGCACAAATTCAATGAACAGTATTCAGTGTTACCTCTTGGTATTTAAGATTCTTATCACTGAAATTACTTAAGGAGTTATCTTTGAAGAAATAGTCTAAAGTAAAGCACAAGGTTTAAAATTTTTGCAACAGAGGGGAGATGTCTGGAGAGTAAGAAAGAAGTAAATTGAAGGTCTTAAACAAAATTGTGCATAATAGGAAGGGGGAAAATATCATTAAAGTGAAAATGGCATCCAGTATGGATACAGAGTAGATGGACCTCCACATATAGAATTCTACAGTACTCAGCTTTCATGTTACCTCTGCATTAGATCAAACATTGGGTAAATTATGTTGATGAATTAATCCTACCACTATATGTACTTGAAAAAAAACTCCATTCTGTTGCCCATTTCTATTTGCTTTTTGAGATTTTTTTTTTTTTAAATACATCACAATTTATGGGCACTGCTTTTACATTCAACAGTTATACTATGTAATTTTCCTACTGGATTGAAAAGAAATATTTTAATATGTTTTGCTCTCTCCCTAAGACTACACAGGGCAGTTTTTAAAGGATTCACAACTTCACAATAGCGGAGAGTGTTTTGGAAGCCTCATGCAGGAGAGGCATCTTCTTATTATGAATGACAGAGTTAAACTGTACTAGACAAAAGTATGCAAGGTTTATACATGATTTCAAGGTTGGTGAGATTTTAACCTCATATTGATTGAAGTCACATTGCATTTCTGAGGTTTGTAGACCAATTTACAGTGGTAAAGCAGCAGTTCTGCCAAGAACAATTTCTAAATATTCTCTCTAGAATCAGTTATTCTTTTGTGTCTTAAGCCAAGACAAAAATAGTAGTGGCAAAGAAGGTACAGTAAATCCTATCTAAATTACTTTTTCCTCCCCAGCATTGCACATAGTAATTTTCTTGTGTGCTTTAACTGTTGTGAAAATTACAAGGAATGTAAAAAAAAGAATAGGAGGAGAAAGTCTGATTACATGCTGATTTACATAAATTCAAAAAATTAACAGTTTTATGGAAATGAGTGGGATCCCATCATTAATTTGGAACCAGGTTGAGTTAAACGTCAGTTTTGAATGATCTGCAAAATGTCTTTTTTGAAAACACTTCCCTTATCCCTGAGCTTTAAGAAAACTTCTCAACTGTTTCCAGTAAATGTTATTTTTGAGTTTTTTTATAAAATTTCTTATAACAAACTACATAGGATCATTTTATCTTATCTTTACCTTATCTTTACCTCTGCCAATGCAATTAGACACTGAATTATTTTTAAGCAGTTTCACTGAAATTTTCCAGCCCATTACATTAGTCACTACTACATTAGTCATACAGAAAACCTGAATAACAAACAGACCAGTTGGGGATGCCCTTTCTTTGTTGTCTTCAAAATATTCTGTATATTATTTCTTTTTGAAGAGAGAAAAAATTAGAAAAGAAATTGGAAAGAATCCTCTTTAGGCAGTTTCATTTCATCAGAAGTGTATCAGAAATTTCTTGTATTAATAAGTCACATGTCAAATTTCCTTGCCTGCTTGAGGTAGAGAAGCATCAAATCCAAATGTCATATCCTTCATGTCATGCCTTACTATGATAACTCTGGAGAGGGTTATTTTACAACATCACACACTGTGAAAATTATTCAGCACTTGCAGAATGGAAATGAATGCTTTTATAAAACCATATATTCATTGTTAAGTATCAAACCCACATATTCATTGGTATATATCAACATTTCCTTGAAGGCAGTGCCAGTCCAAAATTTCAAAGACACAGATGGAAATATAAATACATATATATATACATACATGTCTAAGTCTATAAACATACTTGTTACTCCTTTAGAAGTACACTATAACTATGTAATGTGCTAAAACTTTGTCTTGAAACCTTAATCATTTATCAGAAACATTGTGCTACACTGACTATAAAAAGGATAAAACAACAATATCTGCCAAAGAGCTCCTGATCTGGCCTTTGATATCAACTGGTTACCTCAAAGTTATACCTTTTATAAGCACATATTTTAAATGCTTCATATTGCATGGAGAACACCTTTGCTTTTACTTAAGAGTCATTTCAAGTTCCAATGCATGGTCTTTCATAAATTTTGTGTTACCTTCCTTTGGGCTATCACACGAAGCTGTCAAAGCTGTACAGCTCCCACAAATAGATCAGGGATACAGCCAATCCCATCAAGATGTGTACAGTTGTCTGGGCTGCTAATCACCCTCAAAGCTCCCACTGACACCCCTGGGAGCTGATGGAAATAAGACATTCCCAGAAGGGGCTAAAAACTTGTAGAGTTGTTCTCTTTATTCTCAGGCATGGCAAACAAAACCAGCATGCATGTACAAAGTAAGAACAAGCTATTCAAGGGGGTGATAAAGACTATTTTGTTATCCTTGATGAAAAAAACCAAAACAGCTGCCGTTATTGAACCTGATCAGCTGGTTTGTACTGTGTTGGCTTCAGTGATTTTAATAAAACTACACAGATTAATGTCCAGTGAGAACCCATTTCCAAAATCACAAAGTTATTAATAACAGAATGGGTGAAAAAAATTATGTTTATAACTTTCTGCTGCCAAAAGTCTATCAGCTAAAATTGTATTTCGTGGGTTTCCCACTATTTTGGTTTGCCTTTTTGAGCAGAAAGACCATTTTGGACATAAAGAATTCAACTCAAGGTGAGTCTCTGCTGCTTTATGTACATTTGATAGTAGCTATTTAATTAAAATAAGGTTACTTGCAGAGCAAATTGCATGAGTAAGAACATGAGATGTTAATCTTCTAGATTTTAATGTGAAATACCACTGGCTTGGGGGAAGGGACTTTCACCCTTCTTACAACCTTCAGCCATGGCTGTGCAAGTTCCTAGGTTTGCTAGAAATTGGATCATTTAAATACAGAATAGGGAACTTCAAAATTACTCAAATACAGCTGTTAAACAGAACTTTAAGCTTTTTTTCGCTGATGTTCAAGTGATATTAATTGAACCTTCCCCCAAGTATAAAGAGAATATAAATTATTGAGAAAATGAGTGTTCTAAATTGTTAGTTTTCAATATTTTACTACAGTAACTCTGAAAAATGACCTCTAAGTTTCCATTTCTACCTCTCAGTTGGCTTTACTTTGATAGATATGTTAGTATCTCCCTCTAGTGGTTTTCTGAGTAATAATATTGATCAGAAACCCCTCCAGTGGACAAGGTCATGAATTTTATTCTCTTTAGATCAGCCGTTCTCTTGCATACATGTCAACTAGCACAGCAGTGCACACTCTCACACCAATAAATGCAACACAGTCTAAAATGCCAAGGCTTTTGTTATGAACCCCAGAGTCTGCACTAGGTCAACGTGCAGGACTTCATGTATCCATGTATTTCATTAGAAGAAAAAAACTACCTTCTGCTGTAATTAGGCAATGAATATGTTTAGGTTGCAAAAAATTAAAAAGTAAAAATATGATTTTAATGAATTCATAGTTTAGCCAAATTGATGCACACTATTACCTTCCATCATTAACATTTGCGTTCATTTGAATGCAGTGAAAACTCAATAGCAACACTTACTCTTACACAGAGCACTCATTCTTGCTATCCCTAAGTACAGCTTTATTTTCACACATATTATAGTCTCCTCTAATAATTTTGTACCTTTGTGCAGAAAACTTTCTTCTTCTGTTTCATTTTAACAGGGACGAGAGGAAAATGTTTTGAAGGGAATGACACTGACTCAATTGGTACATGTGCAATCTCAAAGAGCCGACCATATAAACCCAACAGGTTCCCGTGTCTTTGTATTTGCTATGGGAGAGGCCCTTGTGTTCTGTAATTGTGATTTATAAGGCTCCAGACAGGGTTTTTTCATATTTAATTTCCCTTAATATTGCAATACTAATTTGCTCCAGATTGTTGCTTTTGGGACTCGCTTCATTCTATTTTCTTTTGTATGCTTAGTAAGTAAAAAAGTCTGCTAATTTTTTAAGCCAAGAACAAAACAAAAAATTAGAGAAAGTAACTGACCATCCACACCACATGAAAACTTGCAGAAAAATGAAGATAGGAGCGGACATCATGGCAGAGGCACGACTCGTTGTGCATATAGGCTGATCCTATTAATAACGGGCAAAGTAGCAAGTAGAGGAAAGGAAAGAAAACACAGAAAAAAAGACACACAAGATGAGATATCATGCAGATTGCTGGCAGTTAGCAGAGTTAATGTGAAAGCATCCACCCAAGAGCAAGAGATTCACAGCAAATTTTGCAAATAAACTTAACCAAAACAATCCACTGTTACAAAACACATGACTTACACACTGATTAGCACACCAAGCTAGCGAGCAAGGGTTGTACTTTCACACACAATCATATCAGGAGAATAATCGTATCAGGAGAATTTGGAATATATACAATAGCCAAATAGCTTTTGGTTGGTTTTTCAACTTCGTTTAACCTTTGTTGGCCAGTGAGAAGACTTCCTTTTTAAAATAAAATTTGGTTACTAGAAAAATGCATTGAATACCAAATGTCTGGACTTTTTTAACACTACTGACATCTCAGTAATTGTGCCTCATTAAAGAAAAGCAGAGAATATAATGGAACAAAACTTGGTATACAGCAGTTATAGGCAAGTAACTGCACTAGTTTTGGACAATCTTTCCTTTGCAGAAATGGGATGAGGCATTACAAATGCATTTTAAAAACATTTATTTTATATAATGGCAGGTACTTCCCTGTTCAGTACTTTTTGTCTTGAAATTTATTCTGAGCAATTTGAATTCAACATATTCTCTTTCATACAGTATTTTGAAAGGTGAGACAGAGAGTATATTCAAAATAATTTATATATGTGACACAGTTATAATTTTTCTCCTTCAAAACTGTAATGTATACAATACAGGGAGTACTAAACATCATAGTTTTGCTGATTTATGTGAAGCAATGCACTATTATACCTGTTAAGAATGTGACCTAAGGTCAATACACATTTGCAGAATTTCTAAGAGGAACACCATCCTAAACCAGATATAATGTTTTTAATAATTTAACAACACCTTAAATAATATTTGGAAACACTAATATAAAAATAGTACTTCTAAGCCAGAATTATCATCTATTTGTGAAAGCCATAGAAGAACTGAATTTCACAGCACCATACAGAGACCATCAGCTGTATGCTCACTGATGTTTTTTTTGTAGTGGGAATCATGTGTGAAAGTGCAATGGTTATAGGAAAGGCAGATAAGAAAGCAGCTGTTAATTTTATGTTAATCATGGGATACTTGAAATAGCGTGGCTATGGTCTACAGTGAACAGTATGTTTAGTGATAGATAGGTTACCAGGCACCAAGGTACATTTAAACATAGTTTTCACTGCTCTTCTAAACAGCTCTACAATTGTTTTTAAAGATAGTCCTAAAGTCTTACAAGCTCAATTTTACCTGTTTGGCTTCATCAAAACAGACATCAGGACCCTTTCTGTATCTGGGTTGTTTGACCATTTCACAAGGATTTGGCCCTTCATCTGTTTCTCTGGTTAAGGAGCATGACTGTTTTTTGTGCATCTTACATTAGCAGGATTAACATTACGTTTTTACTTTCGTGGGAGAAGAGAAGTTTAATGCTAATTCAGATAGTACTGAAATAAACATCAATAGTCACAGTTCCTTTAGTTTAAATTAAAGAAAACAGTTTTCTTTAATTTAAACAGTTCCACAGTTTAAATTAAAGAAAACCAAACCAAACCAACCCTCCAGATAAATTGAAATCAAATACACTTTTTTTTTAACACTGCTTTAATCAAGAGAATAAACAACCCACATGACTTTTTAGAACCAGCACTTCCAGAACTGTACAGAAAATAAAAATAACAGCTGAGGTTTTTTAAGATTTTCTGTATTGCATTTATTACCATTGTATAAATATTACAGAATATATTTGATAAAGTAGTAAACTTTCAATGGTGCTAATTGGTTATAGCGTATGTTACCATTGAGTTATTCTGCTAAAATGAAGATACACAGTAAAAGTGAGGAAGCCTGTTTGGAAAACTAATGCTATATGCAGGCTGAAAATTGCAGTGAAGGTCTATAAGAACTACTGGTTTTATTATGTGTACACCTATATTACTCCAAATATCATAGACAAGATCATCCCACTGTAGGCTTTGATAATAAGTGACAGAAAACCTAATCAGATCTCATTAACATTTCAGTGATGAAGGGAGACAGAGAAAATGCTGTCCAAACTAACAGCAGAACAGCAGGATAGAAATGGGAGCAGTGACATGCTATTAATTAGCTAACTGTAAACGTGAGGTGATGCTTTAACTTACGTCTCTGAAATCTGTAACTGCTGATACTTAAGTGTAAATACTATACTTCATATTTGCCACAGGCTAACGAGAGGCGCAAGTCATTGCAGCATACTTGAAAGCATGGATATGGTAAACTGCAAAACAATCTTCTGTTGAAACCTGCTTATATTGCCATTCAGTATGTTAAGCTTTTTTTATTCCACTGTTTGTAGTACACATATTAAAGCTAAGCTAGAGTGTTTTAAAAAAAATTGAGCACCAAATTTTACTTATCTTAGTAACTCTAACTTATACTTGAAGCAATCCTATTCATGCACTACTGTAGAGTACTACAGCAGCTTCCTTGCAATGACTGGAGATGCCCAATCGAAGACAAGGCAAGAGGATGGGGAATTTAGTTCGACAGATCTACATCTGTCTTCATTCAGACGTTATCAGACTCACCTCCCCTTTTCTTTGCCGGGGCCCAGCTGAAAGGGAAGTTGAAACATAGAAATATTCTAAAAGACCATGTGCACAAGCAAAGCTGTACCAGCCAGAAGGAAGCAGGGTCTAATAATAACCATCTGAATAGCACCCAAAGGTCATTCTGTCTGCTTGTGTGATGTTATGCTACATCTGCATTTCACAATGTACCTTAGTTATAAAAAAGAGAGAATAGTTTAGTACTGCATAGTTGGAACAAAAATAAAATAGTTCATTTAGTCAATATAAGCCCACCCAGCTGCTCTGGCTGCCATTTGAGTTCATTTACTGCTTTCTAGTAGGTTTGGGCCCCACAGGGAAATGCAAGTCATGTGCCCATTTCCCATCAAAAGTGCTTCATTTTCTAGTGAGTGCTGTCTATAAATTCAGACAGTGGCAACAGTTAATCAAACTGTCATGGACTGGAGCCAATTAGAATATTAGGCTGTGTTTACATAGTTCTGTGATGACATGGATATTGCTTCCACCCCAATGTAACTTCCTTTTCAGGCCAAGCGTAGATGAAATTCCAGTTTTATTAATGTGGCAATGAAAGCATTGCTTGTGCCAAAGAAACACAGTCATCTCTACCACCATTTGCTTTTCTTTCAGGAATGGGAGAGGCTGTCTCAACTAACTTCCTGATGTGGACAAAGGTATTGCTAATTGTTTTCCATATTCTGTCATAATAATCCAAATTATGATTTGATTTACCATGTCTGGCATGCTATCCTCAAGCATATATAGCAGAGAAAAATCGAGGTGAATTTCTCCTGGCCTAGAATATGTGTATGTTGGTTTCATGTATTTCCATCACTGTCATCTACAGGTATCTACTGGAGTGAACAGGCTAAAGGCATAGAGATTGACATGAAGGTGACTGTAAATTAGAACAACCTTTCACATGCTTTTAATTTTAATGCATGTGTGGCAAGGATTCTGCTTAACATGTATGCCCCCTATTTCTCCAGCCAGCTCTGAAGAAATTCTATGCTAGCAGCTGGATAAACTCTAGCCTTTGATGGTTAAAGCAGTTTCCACCAGAAGTAAGCAGTTCTCATTGGCACTGAGCACACACTAAAGTGCCTCCACCACTTCAACTCAGTGTTGCAGGCATCAGTGCAGCATCCCAACTTTTCATGACCAAACACTCTTATCTTGGTGTTGCCCTTTTTTGTTATTTCTCTAGACAGACATACCCTTGTCTTTTCTAAAGGCTGAACAAACCCAGGCCTCTCAGGCTCCCCTTGCCTGTCCTGTGCTCCAGATGCCAACCACCTTGGTGGCCCTTCACTGGACTTCCTGCAGTATGTCAGTGTGGTACTGGGGAGCCCCAAACTGTACACAGCACTCCAGCTGTGGTCTCACCAGTGCTGAAAAGATGGGATGGATCAATTCTCCCAACCTGCTGACTACACTCTTGCTAACATAGCCCAGGATGTGACTGGCCCTCTTTATTGCAAGGCACAGTGCCAACTGATGTTCAATTTCTTGTCCATCATGATCCTCAAGTCCTTTTCTACAAAGCTGTTTCTAGTCACTCCACCCCCAGCCTGTACAGCTGCATGTCATTATTCTGTCCTGGATCCAAAACTTTGCATCTGCCTTTTGGAAACTTCATTAAGTTTCTGTGAGCCCATTTCTGTTTAGGTCCTCACAAATAACAGCATTGCTCTCTACCTCGATGACTGCTGCCTCAGATGATTTGTGATATCATCCACAAATGTCTGCTAGTTCAAGTACTCCAATGGCAACCATGCTACTAATATGTACATAAACAGGCCATTTTTTTCCAAATATATTCCAGTATATCATAGCCAAAAATCAATCCACACTACTAAATAACGTGATTTTAAAGGATACCCGGCTTCTCCGCTTGCATCAGTGGCTTTGGGTCACAGGAGCGGCACAGCAGTTGGCTGTCACTGATAATGAATACTAGATTGGTGTTTGAAATCTTCTCTGCATGATAAAGTCTGGAAAAAAAGCCAACAAAAACCTATGTTTAAATGAAGCAAGGAATTCCATATTTGAGAAGGACACACAGTATTGGAATAAAAGTAATCCAACTTCACATATTCAGTCTGCCTGCTACTGTTTATCTTTTCCATTAACAAACAGCAAGAGCATTTATAACAAGTTTTGTAATCTTTTCGACATTTCCATGGTTCCCCCTTTCAACTAGACTTATTAGCAGAAAAAATGGAAAAGAGCATAAAATGACTTTAATTGAGTTAATAGCTAGCTCTGTACTGCTACAACAGTAACTGTACTGAGAAATAAAATCAGTTCAGCATCAATTCTTCAAACAAAAGCCCAACACATAAACCTGTCTGTAAGAAGGGTGAGAAAGAGGCTTAGGGTATGTACGCTGTGTATTGGATGTATATTTGTTGCATTAATTCCATATAATTCCACAAAAGGCCTTTAAGTTAGTAGGGTCACTTTCAATTCATAAATAATTGAACAGGCAGCATTATACCTTTAAGCTATAGATACTACACTTCATGCCTTAGATACTAAAGGTAAGGTTATTTCCTGATTTTTCAAAGATAATTTTTATGTACAATTTAGATTTACTGGAAAGGCAGACAGACCTTCAAAAAAGCAGAGAAAAAACCCTTAATATTTCTTAGTCATTAATGAAATATATTCTACCTGTCAAAGTGAGGTAAATGCAGGACAATCTAACAGGTTACTTGCTTTTAGTGGATTCTAAATACATTTTCATACACATATAAAATAACAGGCAAGTCTTTTCATATAGGTGGTTACCATTCTATATAAGCAGAGTTTTATTACTTAGGTGTGAATTGATCGGATTATTTCTGAAATTTCACAGATTATGAGTTCCTCCAACTGATTGGGTACAATAAGAGGACAAAATTCCTGTTAATTACATAATTGATGTTGTGATTACATATCCAGTTGTTTTAACCAGCTTAAATTGTCCTTTCATACTCATTCTCACGCTGTGGCACTATTTTTGCAATATTAGCATAATAATTTCTGTAGTCTTTCAGTAAACTGAACTAAAGAACTCCTATGAAAAATCTCCAGATTAAAAAAAACCACAACCAAAACCTAAACCAAAAAACCCTACAAAACCCCCAAACAAAACCAAAAAACCAAGCTTAATGAGTTCTCTGCACAACCAGGCACCACACAAACACATACTAGCAACATGGAGGAGGAAGTATGGAAGTGGGGAAAAATGTCTGTGTGTTTTGGCTGTATTCACCATTCTCCAATGTCCTCTGTCTTTCTTTCCTGGCTTGAAATATTGTCTTCAAGGATTTTGAAATCTGACTGTTAATTTTAATTTCTAAGACATTTTCAGAAACTCCTAATGTATGCAAACTTTCAACCCAGCAGGCTTTTGTATGAAACACAGAACTAGGTCCAAGTTGCTATGTTTCTGAAGTAACCAATTTTTTTAAAATAACATTAAACATCACCTTGAATAAGCACATGGGCCATGAAGAATGATTCTTTTAATCACAAAACAAACCAGCATGGTTTGCTTAATAAGACCCACTTGCTCAATCATGAGCACTATTGACTGGAAGGTAAATTTGAAGATAAATTGCATAATCTTCTTGACCATCAAAAATTCCAATACATAACCAGATTAAAGAAAATCATCTCCTTTTGAATATTGCAAAATGCCTTTAAGTTCACGTAATAAATTAAAAGAGAACAAATTGTAACAGAGATAGAAATACAATTTCCATGGAGCATACACAGATCATAAAACAAAAATTTGACTAAAATATTTCTATAATTCTTTAAATTATTACAGTTAAAATTAATTCTAAACAAATACAAAGGGAATGCAATTCATCATTTTACTGTCTATATACTTCTCTGTCTTGCTTATGTAAGTTGGTGTAATTAATCCAAAATATATTTTTTGTTCTTATAATAATATCATTATCTTTTGTAAAATAAATGAATATCCAAAAGTTACTGTTTATATTGAAGAAATTTTACCTGGAGCAGTTTATACAGTCTACAATCCCACCAAAGGATTTATCATCATTTTCAAAGAAATACTGAGTTTGCTCAGTGATACAGCTCGTTTTAGGCAGGGCAGCACTGAAATCATCATCTTCCATATCAGCTGACAGAAAGAAGAAAATAAATAAATAAACAATGACATTTTTAAGTCACAGACGCAATGGGGTGATCCAAATATGGCCCCCAGCCTAGATTCTTACCTTCTACTTCACTCAAAGTTGACTCTCTAACATTCTCTTGACTTACCTGCTTCAAGGAAACGTGGAAAAGTCAAGCTCAAAAACAGCTGCTGTAAGATAGACCTGAACACAAAGAGACAATATATATTTGTTATAGGCTCTTTGTCTTCTTTGTATTTTAATGGATCCTTAAAAACTACTCAAATAAGAGTTATTAACAAAATCATCACGGCTTATTATGCTTTTGTCAGTTATTAAAGCTGTGTTTCTTTAAACCTTACAGTTTGACTCTGGTTTTCTTTTCACACTTTCTCCCAGGTCTTCTTTCACACTAATCTTTTATTCTACTGTTGAGATTTGCTATCATTTGTGCCCATAACTCACATAATGGAAATGTTATCATGCCATCCATGTCCTCCTTTTATACCTCTGCGGGAGGTGGAAGAGGCATGTTGGTGTTCCTCGAACACTTAAACCAACCTGAACTCCTTTTGAACACACTCAGGAAAAATGCTCCTGAATCAGATACTTCACACTGATTAAGGTTCATTAAATTGCTGAGAAGGAGACAAACGCTGGAATATTACAAGTATATTATGAAAATCATTACTGTAGCAGCTGACTTTTACAGTCATCTCTATTCCTGCTCTTGCTGTATGGAATATATTTTCCTCCTAGACGCTGCCAAAACACTCAGGCTTAAAGAGCTCCATTTATTTCATTTTTTTTTCACTCATGATCATATTTTTCCTATTTTATTTACTTGAAGCAAGTACCAGCTTGCCATATACATGGCCCCCTTCTCCTCTACCAACCTGTCAAAACAGGAATTGTAACAGTTACATTCCTTGACTCCCTGCTTCTGCTTAAACCTTCCTAAGTTGTAATTACTTGTCATCATGTTTTAGGTTTGCTTCTACCTACAAATATGACCTGATCTCTCCTCATCTCATTCTGTTCTAACTCCTGTTCTGCAGAGAGAAGGGACTGTATAACTTTATTCAACCTCCAAGACTTTTTCCTTTTCTCCTTACCCAGCCTGATCCATGTGTAAAGAAACTGAATCTGCCAGTCACCTTTCCAGTGGAGGCATTGCCTGAAGGAGCTCTGGATTCACATCCACAGCTTTGTGCCTTGAATCATTAGATGGATAGTGCACCAACCATCATGGATGAGAAGAGACCTGATGCCATTCAACAGTGATGCAATTTGCTGACAGAAAACAGTAATCCTTCATAAGGGCTTATCACAGAATTTACAGGGAACTGAGTGAAAAAGGCAGCCTGGAAAAACTGTAAAGTCTTCTGAGTTAAAAGAGCATGAAGGAGAAATGATACGTACTCTCTTAACTAAATGCTGATGTATGCCATATAAATTTTGAAAATTATCACTCGCACCTTTATCCCACATTGTTGCCTGAAACACTATAGTTTTCTTTAATAACCTAGTTTCTCTTATTTCCCTGCATTTGCTTTTGCCAGGTGCCTCACTGAATCCATTTTTGGTCAGCGCTTTTCACTCTACTTGCTTAATGGCCTTCTCTGCCTGCTTCTGACCTAGATTCCATTAAAAATATGTCCATAGAAAGTACTTTCATGTGGTGCTTTCAAGTTAAACATCACACAAAATAAACCTCAAGTCTAAATTGAGTCCAGACCACTGAGTCTGATTTGAACACTGATAAACTAAAGTTTCTCTGTTTGAGAAGAGCTCAAGTTTCTCTTCTGGATTATTGCCCATCTCCAGTTTTTGAGGTTTGCTGTTGTCCAAGAAAACCAAGGTTTTTGCTGTTGCTGTTAACAAATGTAACCAACAATAAAAGCCAACATACAATCTTCATAGTGCTATCCATGAGAAAATTACTAGACGTTTGTTCAGCTGCTATATATTTTAACTCTTAGTTTCACAAAGTAGGTAATTTATTCCAGCTTGATAATTATTATAAAAAAATAAGCATCATGAAACTTTAGAAAAAGGAACAGTCTCCAAGGGTGCAATTCACACCAATGCAAAAGTATCAACTCAGTCCCAATTACTTATCCCAATGTAGTGCTGGAGGAAGTAGCTGATAGGGGTGTCTATCTACATGGTCTGAAATAGGTAAAATGATTTCTGTGGCTATTATCAATAATGCACAAACCAAAGTCAAAAGAAAAGAAAGTTCCCAAATGGATCTTTAGTTTTAAAATGCATCCAGTATTCTGATTGTGAAAGATAAACCTAATTACTGGTGATTTCCTGCCTCTCTCAAGGTCAATCCCAACACTCCACAACAGTCCCAATATACCAACTTTTCCCCTCAGCTATAGAAAATGCTAAGACAATGACTATAGATTTATCCAAAATGCTTTATATATAATTTGCTTCCTTGAAATAGTTCAGTAGTGCTTTTCATATTCCATTTCAAAGAACCAACTAATATTTATCATGAGAACCTTTAACTGAACTGTGCCATCAGATAACATATTGGTTACCCTGCAGTCTGAAGCAAGACTTCTTTACATTTTGTAATAGAGAAGCTTCATGCGTCTTTTGTAAAATGATTCACTGAAGAGCAAACATTGATTTTCTTAAGACTTCTGCTAGAGAAAGGGAAAGATGATATCCTGAAATACGGAACCAGGTGATCAATAATTCTAAATGTAATAATTTCACCTGAACCTTCACACCTGTCAGTCAGACTTAGACCAGTAATCCCAACTCTACTTCCTGACGCTGATTTTGTAGAGTCAGAACACACAATCATAAAACCTGGCAAGAGTAGTTTTGAATTCAACTGTTGACAGAACACAATTTTCCAAGGAGTTTGGAGATGTAGCTAATAATTTTTACCATGAGAAACTGCAGGAACAAAGGGTTCAGAGCAGTTTTATGAGGGAATAAAAGACCAAACAGTCTAAACCTACTGAATAATTCTAGTTTGGACACACAGATTTCCTACACACTTGTACTTACCAGGCAGCTGCCGAAGCCCACCATCCTAGATGCAAAATATCTGTTATTGTTGGCTGGGAAAAAAACAACAGAGATTACGTTATTTGTATAATCAACTACAGACTTTTAAGGGAATGTCAGTCACCTCACAAGGGACTACTGACCACATAAGCAGAACGAAGTCCAGCTCCTTGCTTTGGTTCTTCTTCGGGATCACAGACCGATTGATAGTCATACGACTTGTTAAAGGCATACAGGGACATGTTAATCAGGTTTCGCATCAGGCCAGGATCAATTTCACCAAAGAATCTTCCAATCTGATGAGGGAGAATATACGGAGATAAAGTATTTCCAAGTATTTTTCTCATAAAAAAGTTAACAGTTGTAACTTTTCCCCCCACACACTATTTTTTCCTCCACACAACTCATCTGGTTGTGCTGCTTATGCGTTTATTTCTTTGTTTGACTATTTCTCTCCCAAAAGCTTGGTTGGGGAACTCCAGTTAGACAGTAATTGCTAAACACACTATCAATGAGACCACCCTGCTTGGGGAAGAACAAGAGGAATATGAGAAAGAAGGTGTGTGAATGCCATACTACTTGCCCTCACCATCATAGGTCCATCGGCAGCCTACCAGCCTAAGGGCAGAGCACAAAGAACGCAACTTGGTAGAAGTATGGCATCCTGAATCATAAATAAGATTGAAAAAGAGTAACAAAATAACTGGAATTTCTGATACAGCAAAATTTTTGTGATTTGGAAATGTTATTCTTAGGGTAAGTTGAGAGGAAAATGTTATTTTTTTCTTTTAAAACTTCTTCCTATTGTTTTTCATGTTCTGCCCTTAAAAATATACATACCTGTTGTGTATATTCATCCCGATTTGACATCAAAAGAAATCCACCATCATCAAGGATAACACAGTCCACATGCTATTGTAAGAAAGTAAAATATGTTTTGCAGAAGGATTTGTCAAGATAACACTCTGTGAGAAACTATTTTTTATTCAACACTTCAGAAGTATCTTCAAATCTATGTGGCTCAGGCTAAATCACAACCCCATAGCCAAGAATCAATATTAAGCTATAATAAGTAGTGTTATCAGTATTACAAAAGTCTGTACAGTTCAAAGGCTTATTTGTGGCTTAATTTCATAAAAGTTGTTTTGTAAATTCTTATTTGCTCAATACTTTGTTAGCTCTAAGAGTTCTATATCCTTATTAAATCTGATTATAATTGAATCTCAACTCATAATAAGGGACTACAACTTCTCATGTGCTTCAGCCATGCTTAAAGTCCTTTTCCATTTGCAGCTTTTAACAGTAGAAATCTTAAGGGCAGACTCTCAGCTTGCTAGTCATGATTATTTTTACTTGCCAAGGATTGTAGTGCGTTTCTTCCAGGTGTCAGGTGCAGAACTGGGAAGCCCACTGGTTCCCTATGCTTTGCACTTTGTAAAAGATCCTTGCAGTCAGAGATTGGAGAGATAGCAGTGAGGCCAAATAGATAACCTTCCAGAGTACCCTTTTTGCTGTAACTCTTATATTTAATGATCTTCACACTCCACAAAAGAACTCATGGAAGACCTAAGCAGAGAAAGCTTTCAAGCACATGGCAGAATCTGATACTGTGATAGCCCCTGAAGCTGTGCTCTCCTGAGTGCTAGCAGAGCTATGGGATCCCCAAATCCTGAATGGGCTGGCAACAGAGGGAAGGAGGATGACTAACGACTGTTGAAGGGCACATCACGTACTCTGGTGCTTTTCAGTTTGTATTTACCCTTCTCTATGGTACTCTTCTTCTAGATTTCTTTTTCTCAGATTTTTTTTTTTTTAATTATTATTCCCTTTCCTCAGGATTCACCTCTTGCTTTGAAAGTTACCATTATCTTTTTCACACGTTTTTCTTCACATCATTCTCTATTGCTCTTATACTACTGTGTTTTTTTTTCTTCCCTCTCGTTCTCATAACCTCACTGCAATAATTCTTGAACAACCACTTCACCTGACTTTTATACCCTCTTTCACTCCCCCCCCTCCTAATCTTCATCTCTTTCTCAAGACACAAATGACTAAGTCCTGTTTTCTGTAAAAATAATAATGATAGAATAGCTGTCTTAGATAAATCTAAAGAGAACAGAGTGAATTTTCATAATCTGCCAGATATTCATAAATTGAACATATTCTTACCATACTGTTTCTCTCACAGCCACAGATTTCACTGTTGCACTAAAAAACAGAAGTACAGTAATCTTCAGAAAAACATTTCAAAAGAAACTGTATTTTGCAGTGATATTAATCAATCAAGACAAGAAAAAGTGATTTGATTTTCAACATCTGTATATCAATTGAAATTAATTTTGAGTGTGTGTCGTTTATCACAAATATCTCTGTGAAGAACCTGTACTCAGTAGTTATCAACAGCACAAGCTCTACTGTCTTTCACAAAGTCTCTGGTACAACTCCCTTTTTGAGAATGCTCAATACACGAGAGAGAAATAGTTTGGAGGACTTGTCAGGATGTCAGTGTTGTGAGTATAAAATAAAAGAGAAAGAACATGTGCATTTCCATGTGTTTGGGGTATGGAAAGAAAATCCAGAAAACATGCTGCCAAGTATCTTTTTTGACCATGAAGAGCTTCACCAGTCTCAAAGCATGGGAATCCCATGTGAGAAAGGAAGCCCACCACCTCCAGTTAGCTTTTATGGCTTTGATTACTAACGCGTTTTTCTCTTTTTCTTGCAATATGTGTATACATACACACATAACTGTTTCCTTGTATTATGTCCTGAGCAAAACAACTACTGGATAATGCTGCAGTCATTCATCTCAAATTAATTCTGAGATATTCCCCTTTCTTTCTCTTTTTCAGTTACGTATTTTTGTCCTTAACTGTTCTGACATTTAGGCAATGCATTTTGCTACCCATTCAACTACAGCTCTAATGCCTACAACAGCCAGACACTGTTATTGAATCCCTTAATATACAACCAACCAAGCAACATTGCCTCATCCAATTGTTCCACAGTTGTCTCATTTTGTGCCTCTCCTTTCCCAATACACTATTAATTCCTTAGTTTTTCCTTTGATTTAGCCTTTCCTCCTTCCCATTTACACCTAAGCATTAGATGTAAGCACCTATTTCATTAAGTTCTGCTAAAATGCTGTGATGTTGGCTGCAATATAAATCCTTACTGTTCACTGCTTACCCATCCTCCATATTAAATAAAAATAGATTAACTTTTTTTCCATTTTTTTTAAAACCAATTCTTTTGCAGATTTTATTCATTGCTACAGCATAATCTTGGTAGGGAGGCTACTGGCTGGAATATGTCATTTTTCTTTGTCTTTATCCATGTTCTATAATTATGAAAGCGAGACACGTACAAAATACAGCCTGTTTCAACATAGATTTATTTTGTGCATTTGGATGATTTAAATACCACAACTACTTGGCAACTACACATCAGTGTGACTCTGGCACAAAAAGCTATTAGACCTATTTGCATCTGAAGCTTTGAGAAATGCAAATAAAGTTCAAAAAAGACTTGGTCAATTGCTTACCAGGCTCTTGATTGTGGTTTTTGTGAAATTTTCCATCCAGCTGGTTGCATCAATTTTTATTCCAACAACTAACAAGAAATACATGAAAGTCTTTTTTAGTAAAATTAAAAAAAAAAAAGGTAACTGTAGAATCCTAAAAAAAAAAAAGGGAAAAATTATAATAACATCTAAATTATTAAACTGGAAAAGGATAAAATACGAGTTTTGCTCAGTTGTCTGACCACCAACATCCTTCATGAGACTAACAAATTAAGCACTCTTACTCAAACACAGCCAGATCTTTGGCTTGATTTTCACTAGCAAGATTAAAACAGTCTCAGAGAAAAGAATGTTATATAAAGTGAAGTTCCTTTGAAATCTCAATTAAATTTCTAATTCACTATTGAGCAAAAACCAAATAACTAATGTATTTAGAGTTTCGGCACCACTCTATCTTACCTGCTGGTTTCAGAAGCTTCCCATTAATTGTTATTTCCACAGCCTTGCTTACCATAATACCAGTTTCATAGCTATTGGCACCACTTTCTGAGAGTACCGAAGGGGAGGGAAAAAAAAAAAAAAGGTTAGGGTGAAATAAAAGTCTCTTCCTCTGAAACTGAAATTAATGATTATTCAAATACCAAGAATGATTAAAAAAAGTCCTTATTCAAAAGCACTGACCCAGTTGTACCATGCATTTATCACCTGTAATAGATCACCAACATCTGGATGACTAAGAGGAATACTTTTGTTTACTTCTCTTCATTCACTTTTTGTACACGGTTTCACTGCTTCATAAAGTTACTATAGCCTTTTTTTTTTTTTCCTGCAAACAGAGCCATGAATAGCTTTACACATGTGAGCAACTCTGTCAAAACCAGGATCAGAGCCAAAGATTTTATCCTGCTGTCATCTGTGTATTTGTCAATGCACGCTATACTGACACCACTCACTAACCAACAATTACTTCTCTGACGGACTTCAGCCTGTTTTCAACACTGCTTAGTATGTAAAAACAAGTTAAAAGTACATTCCCTGGAGCTCTTTGAGGAACAACAAAGGCTTCAGGGAATTTAGTTAATTACCTTGTTAATATTTTATTGAGAAAAGATGCAATAAATAAGTATGAAATAACAGCAATAAAAGATCCCATATGTTTAAGAGAGGAGTATGTCATTTGTGGTAGCATCTGCTTTTAGACGAGCTTGGCAAGGTTAATGCTGCACACATCAGTAACAAGCACTTACTATTGTGCATATATAGGTTTTAAATATCACAGTATTTCAGAGAAACTGGTTTTGGTGAATAACAGCACTTTGAAACAGAATTCAAAAGCAAACTTGAAATTAAGCAGCAGTGCAGCGGACAGAGTTGTGGACTCTGGACCCTTATACCACCTCTTCCAAATTAGGTCTGGTGCTGAGGAAGTATACAGAACTTGGCTCAGATAAAGCTTTTTTAGGTAATGTTTTCGTCCCCGAGTGCAATTTTCTTTCACTTCCTTTTAAAATAATTCTGCCAAAGCATCTTTGTAAAACAGTGTTTCAGTATAATAAATGAACACCAGTACTCTGCATGTTTTCAGCTTTGTTAATTCTGAGCGTACAGGGCCACCACAGTCAATGACAAGTTAGGATGTGACTTGTTTAGTGCCCTCCTAGCTACCTTTACCTTAAGAATGAGTGACCTCCCAAGATTTTTTCCTTGTGAAGTGTCCCACTTGCACCCTTTGTCAGTAACCTCAAGTGGTATGGGAAACTTCCACAAGTACACTTATATTGGACTAGCTAGCTCTGACATTTCAAAACAGTGATGACTTACTGTTGTAGTATGGAGCTGTGAAAATATAGTTGTCATTATCTAAACTCCGTTTATAGAAGCTGACTTCATAAGTTTCGGCATTTTCCAACCAATCTTCTCCTGCCCTAATCACAAAAAAATAGTGATCAAAAAAGATAGTTAGAGTCTCATTAAAGCTGTGCTGCAGGTTTGTTTTTTTTTTTAATGTTTCACAGTTGGAAATAATGTGAGATTCATTCACATAGTCCTCAGACTTTGTCAGCTTTCACTGGTTAACTGCCAGGTGTAATTATTAAAAAAAACTTTGGAAAAAAAAAAGAAAATAGTATTCTTGGAACAACACGGATCTTGTCTCATCATTTTTAGATATATTGAGACAAATATAACTGCAACACTACTTACAGCAAAATATAAACAAACTTTTATGGCACATGCTACCTCTTGAGAAGTCATCCCAAAAGATTTTATATCATTAATAACACCAAAACAGAAAAGAAGCTGATTTCGGTAGTAAAATTCATTGCCATTTTCCCATTTTGGGGAAACATAGACTAACCTAAGAAAATAGATAAATTTGCCATTTACCAGTATATCTGTACTGGTGCCCTCACTATTCCCAGTCACTGATGGGGATGTCTAGTTTATTATATGAGCGCTTTCACGTTCCCTTTTTGCCCTCTGGTAATGATACATTTTTCTCTCTTGAAGTGCCTGGACTATTTGGTCTGCTCTTATTAGTCTAAAAAAAAAAAAATCACCTCCTGCTTCACAGTATTTGCAGCCTGCCAAACAAATGAGTGCTTAGGAGTAATTAGGGATTAGCATGGCCCCACTACTACTACAAGGACACTGCTTTTACTGCTACTCTGCACTGATTAGAAACTTGGATTATAAGGACCTGCTATGGAAATAATGTTACAGATCAGTTTCAAGCAGTGACACAGGTAAAATCAAAGGCAACTAAGACATTCCATTCATTTCATAGTTATCAGTACAGATTAGACTGTAGGAGAAGTTGTTTTTCATTCAATAAAACCATTAATTAACCTTTCACCCTTTCAGATTTCAAAATTATCGTATTATAGTATTTTATAATAATTGTTACCTTTTTGGGAACACTCTAGTAATTCCACCATCCGTAACAACAAATTGTGCAACAACACCATCACTGTAAACAAAAATAAGATTTAAAATGAAAACTGACTGAAATTCTCACAAGTTCCTATGTCAAGGGTTGCCATTAAAGTACATAACCATGATTAAATATCTATCCTGTGTAAACATTAACTGTATATCTGTATATACACACACATATTATTTTATTATCAAACTTTGAAATGCATCAAAAAAAAAATCACAGTCAATAAAAAGAATACTCACAGAGACAGTTTACTCCAATAATTTTGGGCAAGTTCATTTGTAAATCCTGCATCCAGCAAAACTCTAATGACCATATCAGTATTACCTATCAAAAGAGTTAAGACACTCATCTGAAACTATATGACATGGAGTTTCATTAAGCGGCTAAAATGAAATTCCGAGTTGTCAAGATGCTACAGCCACAAAAATTAGGCTATTTCTATTAGACATACTGTCTAACTTCAAATTACATCAAGTACTTACTGTTAAATAGATTGCTCTGACACTGTTGACTTCACTTAAGCTTTTCTTTCATTGTATCCTAAAAAACTATCTTTGTGGCATAGGAATAAGCAGGGTGATAAGGGTACAGGTCCCAGCTTTGCAAAGCACCTATGTTAAATTTGGAAATTAACCTATTTTTAAAGCATGTTTCCATTTGAACACTTTTTATCTCAGGTGATGCAATGAAACAAAACTTAATTCTTAGTTATACTTACTCTTCTGTGCTACAAAACTGGAGATAATTCAACTACAATAAAAATATATTTAAATCAGCTAAGTCTCAGCCTCTCAAAAAAACCCATTTGCCATCTGAAAATGGGTACAGGGAAATAAGCTAATTTTGTATTATTAGCTTCGATGGACATGTAATTTTTAAATATCTTTGAAAAGATGGTTTGAAGTCACTGCTTCTTAAGCATCTTTTTCAGTACCACTTTGCAAGAGAAAGTTCTAGGAATGATCAACAGAAGTAAGCACACACTTTAAAACAGGTTTTACCACTACAGAAAATAAAACAGGGCTAAATTGGGGCTGAATAATGTAAAGGGAAAATCTGTCTCTTGGTCTTCAGTGTCACACAGTAAATCAGTGTTGGTAAATCAGTTGTTCTGTGACTGGAACCTGCAGCTCTGAATTCTGCCAAACCCCAGCTGCTCAGCCTTGCTGAGGAGAATAAAAACTCCTTCTGGGGAAAAATAAAAATAAAACCCACCAACTTTTCTTCAGTTTTGCTCCATAAAAAGCCATGACATGCTCTGTGCTTCACCCTAAGACTCAGATTCCAGAAAACTGATATTGACTTTTTTTTTAAAAATGCCCTAATTCAATCTGTTTTCACAAAACAAATCAATAGGGACATGTATTTGGGTATTGAAAAGCTTCATAAGCTTTAGCAAAAAGGCTTTTTCATAAAATCCACTGAAGCCTGAATGTGTGAGCATGCTATGCACAGAGCCAGCAGCTCTGATTTACCAGCAGGAAGCACTGTCTCATTTCACCTTAATACATTAATTTAATTCTCATTAGATATATTTACATGGCTTAGCTAGATAAATCTCGTAAACTGCATTGTATCCCACAGACTCACCTTCCCTATTCACATGCACAATGTCACAGTATAGTATGTAATATAAGTTAGGGTACTGTTTTAAAATTATTTCTTCAGCTGGAAGTAATGACAAAACCCCATTAATTAACGTAAGGATGAAATTTGGAGGGCCTTGCTGCATTCACATTTTCCTAGAAATTAAATTGAAATTGTGTCTGAATATAAATACCAAAATATGTCTCCTGGATTGATATTTATCTCTGCTAATATAGACTCCTAATATTTTACTGGATGCATCTTTTGTTTAGGATACCCTTGTACGCATGCACCCCCACAAAGTGAGACTTGCTTACTTACATAAAGCGGATGTCTTAGACAAGTAGGGTGAAATGCTCTTACTGTCCCCTCAGTAACAGCAGAGGTAGTTGTCTAACCTCTTGGCTAACTTCCAACAGGTTAAAGTTGGATGGGGTGAGTCAAAATGTAACAGGCATTAAACTTACAGTATATAGATTATTTTAATTTGGGGATTTTACTAGTTATTCCTTTTGAAAAACATTTTTAGCTGAGATAATTTCCATAGCCACTGTTTCACTTGGTCAACATTGTTTAGTTATTCAGGAGACTATTTTTAAAGTAACTTAATTATTAGAAAAAAGAAGGAAAAAAGTGAATTTTGTTGTGGATTCCAAAATGAAATATAGCAATAATTTGATAATGTTTTGACATAATTACTTACTAAGCCCTAGTGTATACTACAATATCACTAAATGTGTCCTAAGTATTTGCTTATATAACTAGTGAATATTAAACTAGAATTTTCATTTATTAACTGGTTTAATCATTTGAGGTGAATGCTTTCATTTCCAAGATTGAGTCAAGGGATTCAAGTAAAATTTCAGTCAGTCAGCAATGTGTCAATGAATAAGATCACTCTATTAAAAACAACAATAAACACCCATACATACACACAAAAATAGCCTTTTGTGAGAAGATCTCATATCTAAGTGCACATTCCTTCAGTTACATGGTCTAGCAAGAGAGATTCTTATTGAACTGATCAGTGATCCCTGAAAGCAACATGATAAAAAGACTCGGGGAATGCAAGACAAAAAAAAAAGTTTATTCCAACTGTTTATAAATTATTAATAAAGCTAAAAAGACTTGTATGCATAAACAAAAAAATCCAAACATTGACTTTTTCATGAGAACAAGACTTTAATGCATTACTGATGGTTCGTTCAAAAGTGTAACTCCTCATTTATTCTAAACAGAGTTTAAGGCCCAATTTCTAAATGTGAATACCTCCCCAAAGCCCAGTGCTCACCACTGCGGCAATTACATGAATCTTTGGTCTTAAACAACTCAAGACCAAGCAAGATCTCTGTAACCAATTTGTGAACCCGCAATAGAACTTCCTTATCTTTTATTCTGGTTATTGGTTATTTTGGTTCTCGGCTCCTTTTCTTCACTTATTTTGGTTATATAAGCTTACAAGAAAACAGACTGAAGATTTCATTACAAGATTTTGAAGTTTATTTGAGACTTACTTTGGCTGATATGCTTAAGAGAAAAAACTATAAATTCACAATATTTGGAGTGTATTAAAATGAGCTGGTAGTTATTTGCTGTTAGAACAGAATGCTGAAAGGAACTGTGGAAAACACTGGATCCATAATGCCCTGCAAACTTTCTTAAATAAACCCAGAAAACTGCAAACTAATTTTACAATCTCTACCTTGGGTAGAAAATCCCAACACTAAATGTATTTCTACTAAAAAAAAAATAAATCAGTGAAGATAAAAAACAGACCCACATGATTCAGGCATGAAAGCCGTCATTGTGACTAATTCTCATTTATGAGTAAGTATTTTCCTAAGGAAAAATTTCACTGCATTGAGAAGAATACTTACATGACGGACTGCTTGGAGTATTTCTGTCAATAAATTCATTGAAATTTAATAGAAATTCAGTGTTGTTTTCTGATTTTTTTACATCATTACAGTATTCTCTGAAAAACAACAAAACATCAGTCTTCTCAGATTTGTTTCCTTTGCTGCTAAAGCAGACAAATACGGCTCAGCAATTTTAAAGTCCAAGCAGAATTGTGCAACTATAATAAGGTGGCTGGCACTACTACATCAGTTGACTACCACGGTCAATGTTGAATGTTGACCATATTGAATATTTCAGGCATCTACAGGAAATAAAGTGTTCAAGTGCCTGCCTAAATCTGAATTATAAGAAAACTCCATGTATGAGATAGGGCATAGATTCTCAGAAAAAGCACTCAGAACTAGTGTAGGCCATGAAATTAGGAGATCATAGAGTCTGTAAACTAAACAAGAAAATGCCCAGTGAATTTAGGCTGCTTCTGGGTTAAACTGTACTGGAAAGTACATGGACTGCTGTTTAAAACAGTCACTTCATGCTCAGCTAAGGCTAGGTTTATGGGATAAGGTCCTATCCTCTGAGAAGTCTTAAAGGCAATTTTAATGGGGTACACAGCACATAAGCATATAAACACTCTTTGTTTTGACATATGCAAAACAGATAAACCGTAAACTACTGTCCTTTACATAATGTAATAAAATAAAGCAATATATCATTTGGCAATTCACTGAATACAAGCAAGCACAATAAAGGTCACTGAGCATTTTGAAGTCAAATATTAGATGGTGAGTGGCATTAAACAACTATAATTAAAATGTAGACGGTATTCAGCAGTAAAGCAGGGAGCTCTCTTTTTAAATGAGCTTTTTATATTAAATTAATTTTACGAACAAAAGAAGTCTGTTCAAGTATTTCATATGAATAAGCTATCTTACTACCCTTTACTTACTTTACCATGATCCTGAAAGACTACAGGCAGAATTTGCCTTACTATACCAACATTCACATTTAAACAGAGGTCCGTATCAAACAGGCTTTGTTCATGTAGATCAACCTAACAACTAGGGACTTGCTGGAAACTGCTAATTATTACAATTGATTATCAATAACTTCAGTCCTTCAGAAAAATTAAATTAAACAGTTAAGCTGAGAATACATTTGAAGATAGAAGACTCTTTTACACACGAATTAATCTATTCATTGAAATCAATCTATCCATTGAAATTTAAAAGGATACCAGAATTTATAAGATAAATAAGAAATGCAACAATTCTTAACTGATCTTAATGGTACAGCATTTCCTTCATTTATCATAACTATCTTTTAAAGGAACTTAATTTTTAAGAAGTATTTATCACACCATGTTTCCCTTGCAAACATACATTTACAAGGGAAACAAGGGCTACACAATTTCACATGAAAAAACAGGGAACTAATGAACTTACTTGATCAATTTTCAATGGCTCAATCATTTTTTATGTTCGATGAATCAAAATTTAATTCATCCTTAAGTGATAGAGAGCTTTGTAACACTTTATCTTGAAGTTGGAAAACATCTCGAGTTAAGTATTATGGTACCTATTTTACCAGTGAGAAGCTAAGGTACAAAGTTGTAAAATCTTAAAAGTCACAGCCACAAGAAATGAATAGATGTGTAGAAGATTTCCATTAAAAACGTCAATAAATGATGACAGTCAGACTTTACAGCTGTCTTTGATCAATATAAAATCAGAGAATCAGAGCCTGAAGATGCTATTTACACTCTAGCAAGAAGAAAAGATTGATCTTGTAAAACATGGATTTAACAACTGGTCTTTTACTTAACATTTTTTACCAAAATGAAACTCTACTGGTCAAGTCAGTATTTTGTAAATGTCATTAGTCTGATCAAATCCCTATTTACTGCTGAAATAATACTTATTACTAGGAAATTAACCAACCTTGGTGCTATAAACGTGTAGCCAGCTTCATCAAAATGATCAAGCTTCAGTGTTTCTGAATCTACAAAGATGAAGAATAAACACCAAGTAAGTAAACGGGGCTTTTTGCCATCATTTTTCTTCTCAAAATATTTGACTAGCTTTTGCATGCATTCATGAATTTAAAAATAAATGTTTATTTTGAGACACTTTCCTACTAATATACTGTATACTTCTCAGTATTTCATAGCATAGGAAGAAATTACTTGATTATTATATACAACATACACCTGGCAACAATAATGTATCTAACAACTTACTTAGAGAAGACATTTCATTAATGTGACAACATGAAAACATATGAGATGTTTCCATTAGAATTACAATCTGATACAAAGAAATATTTGGGACACCGAGTTGTTAGAACATGAAGGAAAATGCTTCTAGTATTTTCTGCAATAAAGTTTAAAAACTCATCCGTATAAGCATCACTTTAAATGCTACTGAAAATAATGGCTTCAATAGCTGGTGTCACTGAACACTAATAGGACCAGACAAAGAAGGATTAGAGATTAGCAACATATTGAAATGTGCGTGAAAACAGAAAAACACATCTTTTTTTTCCTTTCTATTGCTATGGTACCCAATGAGCATGGGAAAAATCCTGAGATGAGGAATACAGAGGAGAATATCCAGTAGGAATAGAAATAGAAGTGAAAAATATCAACTGCAGTAAACAGAAGGAAATTGAGCAACAAGAATATACTTGCCCTTTTTGATTGCCACTATCCATCAGAAAGAGAAAGCAGGGAAACAGAAAAAAACAGGGTAAAGCAAAAGGGGTCACAAACCAATATTTTATTCAAACAGCCCCTTGAATAAAAATATTGTGTATAGATAGATCAAAGGTTCAATTTACATACAGCTGTAGTCTGGAAAAAAAGACAAACATCTTTGCAGACTGAAGAATATGTCCTTCTCAATTATTTCTCAAGTACCTTCTATATACTGTGGCTATTTCAAGGGCCTGTTTTACAGGTTATATTGATACAAGTGCAGAACCAGATGATCTAATCCATCAAGAGAGCCATATTCACTCGCTACAACTTTAATTTTAAACTACTTACTATTTGACAAAGTTACAAAATAAATCACTGATTATTAAAAACTTGTCATATTCTACTTCAAATGCAGGAGGTGATGGTAAAGGACAGTGATTTAGCACTAATCAAGTTTTCTTTAAACTAGCAGTATCTACACTTGTCAGAGAGATTCATAGTGCTTTTCTAATTTTCTATTTAACTGCACGTTTGTTCAAGTTTATCGTAACACTTGGATAAAGTTAAAAGGATGTGATGGGTTCTATTTTGTCTACTATCTAGATTATAGTTAAGCTACACCTAATAAACAAAAAGCTTCTGAATACTCACAAGTATCATTTCCAATTATCTCTCCAGAATCTGTAAATGGCTTGAAATTAGTCTAATCCAAAAATACATTACAAACATCCACTAAAACTATTTGTAAAGTGCAAAATAAAAACCTAGCTGCAAGCCAAACCAAACAGCGCTTTCACGTTAATCTTTTTCTACAGGCAGTGGAGGTAATTTGCTAAATATGACACTGTAAAAATAACAAAAACCCCACTTTACTACTATAGTCTATTTCATGATATTTAGCTAATAGAATGAGAAAATTAGTATCCAGACCTTTAAAATGACAGCAACAGAGGATACACAAAGCAATGATTCAATAGGCACAGAGCAAGGGGGAAGGGATTGTCAGTCGAACTGGGGTACCTGCACATATTCTATCTTCATAGAATATTTCTTGTACGTTGGATGTTACAATGGCTTAGAATCATTGCTGCAGATTTTGGGTACATCATGATAACATCAGTGAATTCCACAAAATTTATGAATTTTAAGCGTTGCTTTTTTAAGTGAATCTGAGACTTGGCAATACTAGACAAAACCAGGGAACCTTCATAGTACTTACATCTGGCTTGAGTTATTGGTTCTTCTATTTTGGCTTTAATATAATAAAAGCTGTATGATGGTAACACCAATGCCAAACTGCAATAGAAATGAGACAAGTAAAGCGATTATGTTATTTGCAGCAGTTTTCCAGTTTCAGCTTCTATGTGTTTTGAAAGCAATTATCAAGTTTGGAAGTTGGATCATCATGAGATGAGGTAGTTATACAGCAACATACCAGCCTCACACTTTGTAATAGACACAAGTAGGTTCATGCCGGTCTTGAAGTTCCCTGTGTTTATTTTCATTCTTATTTATGCATTTAAGCATAAATGCACCTTTTAACAGATAAGCAAGGACTTTCCGAATAATTGCAAATAATAAAATACATGATTTCTTGTATCTTCCTCTAACACATTTAGCATCCCAATGTAACATATGTCAAAATGATCACTGACTGTAAAAAACAGCAGGTAGTATTGCACTGATTTGCATGCATCATATAATGACAGATTCTCCTTTTACTAATAAAACAACTATCAGTATTAATTAGGAAACGTCTCTGGCAATACTTGAATTCACATTATGTTCAAGATGCAAAATATTTTCTTGAATCATGCAGTCACCACTAAAAACCTTTGAACATCCTTGTGTAATAACATTTTAAGATTTGCAATATATTTTCTTTTAGATTATACTTAATTTTGTTCAAAAAATATAGGGCTTCTTTTTGCAACTAAATTCAATACATATGTAGAAGAGGTCAGTTCTAAAAAGGTAGGTAAAGGACAGGAGGTACAAGTAATCATTAAAGTAGCATCATCTCCCACATCGCATCCTTAATATTTGCACTCAGATTTCATGACTGTAGAACTGCAATGGTTTCTAATGGATAGCTGCAGAAATTAACATTAAAAAGTTGTACAATTGAGCCATAAATGAGATGACCTTTAATGATACATTTGCCATTTAAAGAGAATGTAAGTGAGATTGCTGAATATTTAGTGATAGCCTTCTACCATTTCTCCTCTAGGGAAATCAGTAGTAGTTTACCTGTCATTAACAGATACTGCTAGCAGAAATTGCTAATTAAAATCTATAATTTTATGTTTAATAGGTTTGCTGCAATGTGACTCCACGGATTTATTGCTATATCTCATGCCAGTGAGCTCAGTAAGAATTAAGAAGTCATCTAAATCAAATGTATTTCTTTACTGATTGCTAGATGGCATAGTCTGATTAAAAAAAACTTTCTTTTCTTACAGAGTATAAAGATAGAGGCAATTCAACAGAAAAATAGGATGCTGAATAAAAGATAAAGTCCTATATTTGCATTCTCTTGTTAAAACTCATTTATTTTGTTTTACATGTGAGCTGACTTTTGCATTCTCCTTGGCTGTACACCTGTGCAGAACACAACAAAAAATGGGAACCAGCTTGGCTGAGGACTACTGTAATTCACCACGATAAAAATATTGTTTTAGTAAAAATTTGACTCAATATTTGTACCATCTAGTTTTGAACTAGAGCAGTTTAACTTTTCTGGGACTAGGTAAACCTTAACTTGTTTTGGATAATATCAAGTTTCTACATTCCTTCTGAAGTTACAGAGCTGTGTGCTTAAACGAGTTTGAGATAATATACATGCCAACGTTGCATTCAAGGGGGGACGTGCTTTTACCCATTACTTCATTTGTTTCTGCTGCCATTCACCATCTGATTTTTATATACAAAGCAGTATCAGTGCTAATTAGCTAAAACTTGTCACAAATAGATAGAGATTTCGGAGATAATCAGCAGCATGGTTCCTGCCCCTAAGATCTGACATGGAGGTTAGCAAAGTTATGATATAAGCAATGACTGTGCCTGAAAAAGATTTGCACAAAACATGTCACATTTTTTATTTAGACCAAAATATAGCATCTTCCTTTTTAATATGCATATTAAAACAAGAACATGGAGACAATGCAAAGAAAAGATGAAATAAGAGGAGGCATCTAAGAGAAGGTGTACAATTAAGAATCAAAGTATGGTGTGATACAAAAAGTAGGAGGAAAAGTAAGATTCTGAACATCAATCATAAAAACCTTTTTTCCTGCATACTGAAATACCCTAGTGATAAATCTGAACAGTTGGATGAAAGACTGAGGTTCTGGTCCTTAGACAGAGCAACAATTCTGAGCTGTAAAGGAACCCAGCAAATCCTACAGGCCTGGACACAAGAGGGTCTGGTCCTGGCTTAGCTAGTATAGAAAATGTAACGCTAAAATATTAATCAAAATAAACAAAAAGGACATTTAACTACACAAAAGAAGTCAGAGATCAGAAATTAGTTACCTGTAATCAGTGCCATTCACAGCAGTCCATGTATATGTTCTGTTTCCTTTATCAATATATCTCTACAAAGAAATATTGATGAAAAAATACATTATTAAATCTGAAGCTTCAATAAGCGTGCCCTTTTCTTGAGAAATACAGTGTAAAATCAAGTACAAATTTGTTGGAATTCTATTTATTATTTAGCAAAAGAATCACCTATATCCTTTTTATTGAACATTAATGAAATGCAAATTTAACTAAAACCAGACAAACATGACCTATCATTTTCCCTTTGTCATGGTTTAACCTCAGTCGGCAACTGAGCACCACATAGCTGCTTGCTCACTCCCCGCCCTCCCCCCCCTCCCCGGTGGGGTGGGGGAGAGAATAGGAAGAGTAAAAGTGAGAAAACTTGTGGGTTGAGATAAAAACAGTTTAATAATTGAAACAATAAAATAATAATAATAATAATAATAATAATAATACACAAAGCAAGTGATGCACAGTGCAATTGCTCACCACCCACCGACCGATGCCCAGCCAGTCCCCGAGCAGCGGCCCCCCCCGGCCAGCTTCCCCCAGTTTATGTACTGAGCATGACGTCACATGGTATGGAATGTCCCTTTGGCCAGTTTGGGTCAGCTGTCCTGGCTGTGCCCCCTCCCAGCTTCTTGTGCACCTCCAGCCTTCTCAGTGGGTAGAGCATGGGAAGCTGAAAAGTCCTTGACTTAGTATCAGCACTGCTTAGCAACAACTAAAACATCGGTGTGTTATTAATGTTATTCTCATCCTAAATCCAAAACACAGCACTGTACCAGCTACTAGGAAGACAATTAGCTCTATCGCAGCTGAAACCAGGACACCCTTTTAAATTCATTAGCCAGGCCTATGCAAACCTGTTTCTATGTGATTTAAATTTGATAAAATGTTATCTCCTTTATGGACCATTTTGCAGTTAAACTATGAAAACAAAAAATCTCAATTATAAAAAGACTTTGTAGGTAACTCTTTAACAACAAAAACAGCTAGTGCCTGTCCTTTTGGGTCACAGTACCACTGGCTAACTGCTTTTCAATTTAAGTCATATCTACAGGCACAGCCAGGTAGTCCTGATTGTATAGGCACCCCATGCTAAACTTACATCTGTTTCTAATCTCATTAGGAGGTTTTTGAATTTGTGAAAAATTTAACATGGAAGTAAATGTTTATTTTTAAATAATTTAATACATTAGGATAAGCTTTACCATTCATTTTCTTTTGGTATGAAAAATGATGTGATAGACACAGTCTCACAGTTCCCCATAGATTTAATCATTAATGCACCTGGCTGACATCGTTTCACTCAATTTTCCACTTTGAAAACTACAAGTTTATGCCAGCTGCAACACATTATTATTTTACAATCAGACATTTGTAAGTATGCCAGCAATGAAGTCTGTGCAGCTGTTGCACTGCAACATTACAAACATTGGTGAAAGGTACCACAGGTATACGTCTACGTTTTTTCTTTCCCTGCAGTAAAACAAAAGTGTGAAAGTGACCGTGGTTATGAAAAAAAGGTGTCTTTTTTGACATTTATGATTTGAAACCTTCTCATTACCTGGCTGCTGCTTTTCAGCACAGCATGACAGTGTAAATAATTTAATAGTCATTTTGGAAAGAAAAAGAAAAAAAAAGAAAAAAAGGAGACAAAAAAAGAAAAAAGAAAAAAAAGATGCATATATCAGCATCTGATGCCCTGATATATTTAATATTTAAGGTAAAAAGATGGCTGAAGAGACTCTTATCCAAGCCTATTTATATTTAATAATGTGCCTATACTATTATTTCAGCTCAAGAAAAGCAGACACTTGAACCTAGAACTGGCAGCCCCTCCGAACTAGGCACAGTGCCACGGGTCGCACACCGTGTACATTGGCAAGAGAAAAGTAGTGCTCAAGGTGGGAAGAAAGGAAGAGAAGAACTGGGCTCATAGTAAATCCTGTTGCCACCAGCACTATGAACATGTTTGAAAGCAAACCGGCTGAAATCTCCCTTCAAAGATAATCCAGGAGATGACAAGTCCTCATACGTCTGCTCCCATTTACCTTTGCCTACTTCATTACTGAGCAGTCTGAGACCATCTTACCCCCAGCTGGTCACTGCCAAAGAACCTACAGATGTTATTGCAGTTTTTGTGGCCCTTCAGTTTTCACTACTGCCCACCCCGGCTGCCCGAATGTGGCAATGCTTTTGTTCCTATGGCATCTTCTCTGTTAGCTGGAAAGCCCCTGAGGCCTTGGGAGACTCCAGTGCACCCCACCCACGCTTGCTACAAGTCCAGTCTCTATGCTGTAGTATGAGGTCATCTCCCAAGACACTGCTGGGGCCAGCTGCAATACAAAAGGAAAGCAATGCAAACTTAAACCAAAAAGCAAAACAAAAAGGACATGAATTTTAAGCCTCAAGACTGCAACTGTCAGTTCAGAGCAACTGACCACATCAGCCCTTTTTATAAGAAAATATATGAAGCTATCAAGTCCTAAGTGATGCATGGCTCATACGTGGCCCGTGGTCTGAAGCAGCTTTATTCTGGCTCTAGCAGCCTAGAGCTGGGAGGGTGCAATGGCTTGAAGCAGTCACCATTGCCAGCCATCTCTGGCTGCTCCCTTCTTCTCTCAGAGAGATCCAAGTAGAGGAAGAAATCTTGCGCCATGATGCAAGGGAAGGTGAGGGAAATTAATTTAATTGGGCACTTGAAGCATCTGGGATCAAAAGGCTTGGGATATTCTATTCAAATACAGATTGTGGTCTGGGCTGTGCATAACTGACACATCCTCATGCACTCAGGGACATCATGTTCTCTCCCCGCCACCCACCTCAACGCTGTAGCTGACTCCAGCATTTGCAAGTATAAATGCTTCCCCTCCCTCCCTCTTTGGGAAAACAGTTGCAGGACCAATGGTTTCAGGTCTTTTATTACCACACAGCCTGAAAAACGCATGCACAACCTGAGATCTCTTCAACAGCTTTGCCATGAATGCAATTTCTTGTATAACCCCAATGGTGTTATTGTGTTTTTGTAACCTTCTAATCCTCCCTTTTCTAACCACCTACACAGAGCCCTTTTCACCCATAGGCTTGGAAAGGCATTCCTTAAACAAAACGACAGCACAAGTCTGAAAATGTCCCTGTGAGTCCCTCCCTTCAGGAGCAGCTTATCCCCAGTGCAGATGCCAGCAGGACTTTGGATTCTCCAACTGTGGGTCAGGCATGACCCAGTCTTCCTTCACAACAGGGGGACAGGCTGGTGGCTTCCTAGACAGGATGGGCTCCTGACACAGGTAAGGTAGCAGAATTGAGATCAGATGGGGCTTACCCTCCCTGCCCCAGGAAGGCCCTATTCATTCACCATCCTGCAACAGTGGAGCCATTCAGGAAAAGGCACATTTTTTTCACACAGCAGGATTTCCCCATAGATTGCAAAGCAGCATTGTAAAGTCTTACTCAGGAGGGCTGGGATGGGGGCTTTATTGTGAGAAAGCACAGAAGAGAGTCCTGGCAGAAGGCAAGGGGACTGCTGGTACAGGTCTCTGCTTTAGAAGAACACGGGAAGAGGTGAAAGGCAGCATGAAGTCATAAACAGAGAAGGAGTGTGGGCACATTTAATGAGATCATGGGACTCCACAGCTTCAGGGACCATAACTTATGGGCACACTTTGCACCTGGACAAGGTAAGTGTATAAGGCTTGAGTTAGGTTGACTTCCCTCATAGAGAATAAAGTAGGAAAGTATGACTCTGCTGCCTACAGGATTACATGATCATCATTACAATCATCTTTCAGCTAAGATCATCTACAGTTACATTTGTCTTCCCCCACTGAAGCTGAGGTTCTGTACTCAAGAAGAGAGTCTATGAGGTTCTGCATTTTCTGAATAGGGTATCAGAAGGAAGACAGCGCCCAACACTAAGTCAAATTCCCTAGGTTCTGCAATATAATAAAATACCATGATTACCTTTCTGCCACAAAGTCACAGTCTTGTTAGCAGGGAGTTGAATGAATATACAGATTTTAATCTGTCTCCTCACAGGTGGACACACATGCAAGTAAAGCCACTGATCTCCTGAATGACACCCATAGCTCAGGAATAAAGAATGCCTCTGATGGATTTGCACAGTTGTGAAGATCTTGAGCATGGCTTCCTGTCCTTATTTGCACTCCTTTTAAATTACACTATCAGAAGCAGCATGCTTAGTCAAATCCAGTGCAGATACTAAGAGGCTGAGGAACGGTCATGGGATGTCCAGCTCTAGAGTCCTCAGTACGGGAAAGACATGGACCTGTTGGAGCGGGTCCAGAGGAGGGCCACGAAGATCATCAGAGGAATGGAACACCTCTCCTTATGAAGAAAGGCTGAGAGAGCTGGGGTTGTTCAGCCTGGAGAAGAGAAGGCTTCGGGGAGACCTTATTGCAGCCTTTCAGTATTTAGAGGGGGCCTATTAGAAAGATGGGAACAGACTTTTTAGCAGGGCCTGTTGCAACAGGTCAAGGGGTAACGGTTTTAAACTAAAAGAGGGTAGATTTAGACTAGATCTAAGGAAGAAATTTTCTACAATGAGGGTGGTGGAGCACTGGAACAGGTTGCCCAGAGAGGTGGTGGCTGCCCCATCCCTGGAAACATTCCAGGCCAGGTTGGAGGGGGCTCTGAGCAACCTGATCTAGTTGAAGATGTCCCTGCCCACGGCAGGGAGGTTGGACTAGATGACCTTTAGAGGTCCCTTCCAACCCAAACTATTCTATGATTCTAAGTATGTTCCCAAAGGTCTGTTGCGGAACCAAGTGACCATGAACTTGACATTGTGAAATCACAGCATGGATGAACAATCAAGACATGTTTCAGAAAATTCAGCTCCATTTTCAGCCTCATCTAAAAGGCAACATGTGCATTGTCACTGATTTTCACCCATGAAGACAAGTAAGTTTCTACCATGTTTAATGCAAAAATAGACTAAGACTATGAAATATTTTTTTCTGTATCAAAATGAGAAGAAGTATATAAGAATCATCCCTCAATGCAGAGTTGAGTCAGAGGACTGGTAATAAGAACTGCTCAGTATTGGGCATCACTTCGTGTAATCTGGCCACAATTTAAAGCAGAGTTTAAAAGTTGCTAAGATCTATTAGACATTGAATGGAATATAAGTAAGGAATGTGCTGTTTTTAACAGAATAAAAACCCCCTAAACTCTGAGGCCTGATTTCCTGTCAATTTAACTTGATTAGATTCTGTAGCACGTGCCTTGTGAGAAGGAGGAACTTTTCACCGGAACACTCTGCCATTTAAGTACAAACAGCAGAGCCATTGGAGATAGCAAAGTTACAGGAGATCAACAGAAGCGGGCAGCTAATACTACACATGAAAAATTAACTGCACGCTCCCAAGCAATTCTGCTGAGTATTGTTATGGTGTGCTCATACATATAAGGGTTGTGTAGTGTCTGCCTGATGTTATATTTGCTTCATGTTCTTCTGCTAAGTCATTAAATTGGCTATCTTCAAGCTGCTTTACATTCAGAGTAAAACAGTTTCAAAAAGTTGTTGTAGAACTGTAACTGTGGGGCATACTCTGGCCAGAACTGCTCCTTTGGCACACCAGTCATGATTTATTCTCATTAAGGTCCTCCAGAAGTAGAGCATACATGTAAGGACCCATATAAAATTTGAGTACTTCTTCATATCTTTCTTATTAGAGAAACCGGTAGTAACCTTTATCAGGAATGAGCATTTTGGACAAGAAAATAAAGAACTCAACAAGCTGTTAAGAAAGCACAAGTACATAATATAACTGTAAGTTGAATTTGCTTATCCCAAATATTCTTCATTTATGGCATATAAATGTTATATATTTTTCTCACTACTTTCTTCCCATTCAACCACAATATAAACCACCAAACCCATCCTCACACATCTCCGCAAGCAAACGAAGAACTTTGTTTTGGGATTCATACACAGCAGTAGGCTGGGTCCATTTCCTGGTGAACAGTGTAAGACCTCATCAACAACTGCCTGATTAATGATGCACCAAAGAAACCAAGAAACAAAACAATTCTTCTTTTCATAAGTGTATAATTTCTTTTACTATAAGCCAGTAAAACTACCAAATCTAGAGGGGAAAATGATACAAACTGACATTACAAAATGAACATTTTTTCACCATTTCATAGTATTTTTCTGGTTTTGTTTGTTCCTGTAATTGTAATTGCCTGTGTTCCTATCTTACCTCATCTTGGGACTTGACCAGCGTTTCAAATGTTTTTTCTCCACTTTCTCCATCTATCATTTTTTTCCGAATCTATTGGCAAGAAAGAAAAAGGAAAAAAAAAAAAAAAGAACTAGGTGCTGCACGTAACATGAATAATCTTTTCAGTGATTCAAAGTATTTCACACACGCACAGAAAATGGTAATGTGTATGAAAGTCATAGCTCTTAAAAAAAAAAGTTAAGTTTACAATTTTCAGATTTTTCTAATTAGAAGTTGCTTTATCCAAATATATACTCAACCAGTAGAGTTATGAAGTAACAATTCTGGTATACTTTGCATAGCAAGACCATCCCATAAACCCCCTTGATGCTGGGCACTAGAGAGAGAATGAATTCTGTGTGGACGAGAATGAGTTTTCTCTAGCATTTCTCGTGCTTCCCAGCACATCTGTGTGATACTGGTAGCAGCAGTGATTCACAAAAACATTTTTATACCAGTCCAAGAGTGATTCCTCTCTGAAGCAGGAGTTTCAAAGAAACTTGAGGCAGAATTTAACAGATACCAATAGTGTCATTATGAAAGAAAATTTCAAATGAAGTGAAAAAATGTTAAAAAAATGTAAATTGTTTAAAAATCCTCCATTTTATTTCACAAAACTAACAAACTGTTTTTAAAAATTCTGATTTCTGAATGTATTACAAAATTAGTAACTGAAAAAATATACAGAGGATTTAATTTGTTGTCAACACTTAACTTTATTTCTCAGTTCTCTCTCTCGCCACAGCAATAAGCTTGCGTTAGTAAGAGGTAGGAAAATACTTTTAAAATATTTCAGGTAATATATTAATATCCTATTAAAAAGTGTTCTGTTCTGAAAAATTTTATAAGCCCCCACCCCAGCAATTGCCACTTAATGAAGAAGAATTATTCAAATAGCAATCATGGTGTCTTTCAAAATGAGAAGAATATAATGCATTGCCCTTGTCTACGTATAGTACCGGTTCTCAATTTGTTTCATTATAACTTTGTCTGTCTATAAAGTCATCATCTTGACAAATTTAAAATTGAAATTTATAGTGAAATAGATTCCCATTCAAAATGTAGAAATATTTTTTTGCTTTTCAGTTGTTATACAGTGAAATGCAAGCAGCAACAGGTACTGAGAAACCAGGTAATCTCACCTCAACTTTAATATCATTTTCCAATTCAGCATCTAGAAAATCCAGCGTAACAGGCTCCTGGGATTTAGGATTCTGAAGCAGAAGATATTGAATGATCAAATAATAAAGACAGAGTATTGTAATGTTACAAATCATTCTAATCCCTTCATTTCTAAGTAAGCTACTTAACTGGGTTTACTTACCCATCTATTTTAATCTCTTACAGCATGATGAATTACTAGTGGCCTTTTCTCATTTATTTTATTTCATTGGATAGAGAGGTTAATTGGAGAAGTGAAAATCAAATTAACACTAATGGCTAACGTCCATACACAGTCTGTCATGTATGGGGCTCATGCTGGGAAGCTGCTTCCCCTACTGCTGGTATGTCACAAGCTGTAAGGGTGGGAGAAGACGCATCAGAGGAAGCATCAGATATGAATCTCTCATTAAGTTTCCTGCCTCCAAGAAGGGAGAGGGAAATTTGGGAAAGTTTTCCAGCTGACTGGTAAGATGGGATAATTTTACTCTTTTGCAATTTTGCCAAAAGCAGACTACAAACTTGCTGTTATGAGGTGGGAATGGACTGTGACTCAAGATTCAAAGAGGCAGCAATTATAATAAAGGATTTCTTTATTATAAGAAAATAAAAATAACTTTTTTTTGTCAGCATTACAGGACTTCCCTGAGCACCTTGCAGTTTTGAATGCATTTCTCTCGACATCAGTACTGTTATCTCAATTTAAGAGATGGAAACCTGTAGCACAGAAATACTGTGACCCAGCAGCTTCAAGACCTAAGGAATGTACATGATGTCGACCCTCAACTATGGAGCACAGAGAAGTTTGGTGGTATGCATCTGCAGTAACCCTGGTCCCATAGGAGTGTGGGAAGACCATTGTAGCTCTGCTGAACTAGCTCAGACCACCCTCCAGTCTCTACTCTCTTCTCAGTTGCAGTCTGCATTTACTTGGACAGAGCCATCTTCCATATGAGTTGTTAGGAATCTGACTCTGAGACTTTTTTTTTTTTTTTGAGTAATTTTGCCTAAGCCCCACTGACTTTATATTATGTGTGGTGTAAAAATCCTCAATCCTCATCACTCAATAGTTATTTAATGCACCCACTTAATGAAGGATCTTTAGAAAAAAGTATGGGGATATATTATTTACCCATTTAAATCTGATAGTTTAGAACAGAAGATGAAAAAGGTCCAGTTTTAGTAATTTATTTTGATTGATAATAATTTGCTTTGTGTAATAGGACAGTTCATACATGAAAGGATCTCAAGGTGTAGTTTTCTCAGTAACTGAGGACTGTTTCTCCTATGATTAGCAACACAAAAATTGTCATTAGCTGATACTATTATTTCAAGACTAGTGTAAATTCTGATGACATTTTTAGAGGATTTCAGTGGTTCTGCTATACTAACTTATTTACAGGGTAGACTACAGTCCTTTCTTTCTAAACGACGATTATATTCCTTCTATCCTAACATTGTCTGGCAAAGGTACATGACAAATGTGCATGTGGCTATTCTATCAAAGAATGCAAGCATGTTTCATCATAATTTATGTATGTATTTCCAGTTCGTAGTGGAAGACAGTAATGTCCTGAATAACTGGTAAAAGAAGCCTTCATATAATAGTCTGGAGTATTGAGCTTAGCAGTAGTCTTTATTTTCAAGACTGTAATATAGAATAGTGTTAGAAGACAAAAGATTATGCCTTCATATTCTTGAGGAACAAATGTACATGTTTCTGGGTATATGGAATCATTCCTTTTCTTAGCAAGTAAGACTTACTGTCTGCTAAGAGAAAAGCCAATAAATTTATTCTCAGACAGAGAATATGCATTGGAAAGATTTCAGACAAAGATTCCGGATATTTCTTTTAAATGTCTACTGATAACTTCAAAAACATTTTTATGTTCCTATTTATATAGGATAGATAAAATTAGTAACTTTAATATAATAGCATTAACATATGCTCTCTACTAATTCAAAACAGTTTAATTATTGTTATGCAGTTGCTTTTTTCCCCCCAACAAATCCACACTCTTGAAATAAATAGCAAAAGGCTAAAATGTAAAGATAAATTAAAGAAAAAAAAAATTTTCTTACATGCAATGGATAATGAATAGCATGGTCAAACCCAAACAGCATGCATGAAGGCATTGGCATGGCAGAGGAGGGATTTGTGAAGTTCACATTCCATTCCAACACACAAAGGAACAGAGAAGAAAAGAAATGGTAAAAAAAAGAAAAACAAAAGCCATCACATCAAATCAAGGTCAATATTCATTTCAAATGATAACCTAGGCTAGCCATAGTTAAGGAGTCCCAAAGACAAAATAGTCAACTTCAACAGTCTGTCAAATTTCAAGTATACATTAACTGTTTGCTCTTGTTCTTTTTAAGACTTACATTATATCACCACACATTCTTTATAAGGTACTTATTAATGCCTTTTAATACATGAAGAAACTAAGCATGTATAGATACATTATGTGATGTGCCTGAGGCACAAAGAAATCCATTAGAAATTAGAACAGAAAATTCCTAGCCCCGTACTTTAAATGGAAAACTATTTTCCCCGCTACGTCTTTTTCCCCCAAGAATGTTTTTACCAATATTTGGGCTCCATAATTTTTCCTTCCAAGGTTGCCATTTAGTGGGGTTTATTCCAAGCCATGAAGAAACAAACTTACTGTTCAGTTTGCTCTTCTCTTTATCCAGTCATGCACGTGACATGACTAGAATAAGCACACCACCACCACATTCACCAGCACAACTTAATGAAACAAAACAGAAGTAAATCACTAGCAATGAAGCATGCAAATAAAGGGAGTGCAATCCATTTTCAGCATGACAAATAAAGGCAAAGATCTATTACTTCAATGACAAATCAAGAAGGAAACAAAGAAAGAAAGAACTGGTGCAGCAACATAAAAAAAATGTTCACTAAAATGTCATTGTCGTGTGTTTTGGGAGGTCAGTATTCTCACAAATTCTATGGAAGGCCTTCTTTGCTGAGTTGCAGGAGCCTAGTTCCTACTCATACCTTCAGTACTAATGAAGACACAGGCTGTTAGGCTTTTAAAATAAAAGATGGCAAGAAGGCAGCAAAATCCTGGGCCACAGAGGGAGACCCAGGGGCACCTGGGGTGGATGGGAGCCCAGCACTTTTACAGAGCTGCACCTCCCTGGGCAGCCAGCAGAGCCAGGCAAACCCAGCAACAGCCAAAGCATATCACAGCACGCTGAGGAGCCAGGGTTGCTCAGAAAACAGACTTTTTTTATGTTCCAGTGCTGCTTTCTCCAGTGCACAAACAAAAAATCTAGCCCAGAGGTGGTACAAACCATGTGGTTTGTACATGGTTTGTACCATGTGTGGTACAAACACAGCCACTCAAGACTCAGTGAAATCACTGACTTGAATTAGATCAGGATTTTACACCATGTTTTACTGGTGTTGTTATGCAAGCAACTGGTTTTGCATTATATATTCCCATATGTGTAAGAAATTAACATGGTATAGTGTACCTAATTTTGTTATTTTGCTACTTACATAGTTAATCTATTCCTCTAATGATTTTTAAGTTTTCATTAAGTTTTTTCTGCTCAGGGATTGTGTTACATAAATGTTTTTAATTTCCTTTTCCCTGGTCGGGTTAATGGAAGTTAATCCTCTGGAGTTGGGTTTGCTAAATCAAGAAATGTGATGTAAATAGCAGATCAAACATATGCCCTACTCTGACTTCCCCAGAAAAAAACTAAACAGTTCATTCAAATTCTGTAATGTTATACAGCATTACAGCACACACTGTACAATAAAACTTGGCAATAAAGTTGTAAGAATGATCTTCTCTTAACTTTGGGTTTCTGCAAGCAAAGCCAGCACAAGTAGTCTCTTTTTTTTTCCAGTCTTCACATTCATTTCAAAATCTGAAGAATAATTTTTACAGCACGGCTCTAATTAGCACCTATTAGTAAAGCGCCATAATTTAATGGAATGCCCTTCACTACAGCCAATAACATGTTTTCTATTATATAAACAAGGAAGGATGCAAGCTTCATGCTTTGGAAGCTGTTTGTCCAAGTAAACAGATCTCTAGTTAGATTTTTCATAGTAAGCAGGGCAGAAGCTTTCTAATTGTATTTCCAGGTCTATGCATTCTAATGCACTAATCACCTCCATCCAAAGTTACCTGTACATTGGGTCTCCTTTTTCTCAATTTAACTTTTGGTATGCCCACACCAATTTGCTGAAGTAACAAAAAAGCAATAATTTATATTTTTACACTATTAATAAACAGCCTACTTATAGAATGGAAGCCTTCCCTCAACATCTATACTCTCCAGTGCACGTTTACTGGAAGCAGAGACTAGCCCTCATTCCAATCAAGAGTTCTGAGCTCTCTGTCAGAATCACACACAGATTTTGTCTAGGGAAACAAACACCAGATAGATGAACCAGTGAAATAAGTTAACAAGAGAGCCCTCCCTCCCACATACTCTTCCAGAAAGAGAAGAATTTCACTTTTTGTTTACTGTTATATCTGCTCTTAAAACCATCTCCTCTTACATTTCTTTCAAAACCATAAACCATAAGATAAAATACTGGACCCTACTGAAGGCATCTAGAATTTTATAATTACCATTAAATGGATTTTGATCAGAATCATAATGAAAGTGGAGAAAAGGATGCTAATTTTTAGAATAGATTAAAAAATTGAATAATTTATTCTTTACAAATCTTATCTAATTAAGACTGATCTTGTTAACACATGCTCAATGCACTCATTTCAGTGACTATATTTATTTGGTGGGATATCCACCTGTTCTCTCCCAGGACAATGGGAAAAATACATGCACATACGCACAGACACACAAAGAAAATTGGCAGAAAAACATAAAATTAAGCATTTGTTTAAAAATGTAATATAACTAACTACACAAACTTGAAAAATGGTATTTTAAGCAGTTTAAAACTATATTAAACAGAAAGTTAAAAAAAAATTTCCTGTGTTATGCTTTGATGTCGTTTTCATGTGCAAATAAGAACATTATGGGAAAGTTCTCAATGATTTTAATATACTTTTGAACCTGCCTTTTGTTAAATTTTCTCAGTTGTGCAAACGACTTTACAAGTTCTAAATTTCTAGGGGCTTCTTTTTGTGAGATGATACTGCAAGACAATTTCTCAAAATATTAATTGTGTTGAACCAGTTGTGATTTGAGGTAACAGATTTTCAGAAGGAAAGCAGAAGACATTCAGAAGAAGGGACCGCTGGAAGTTTAATACATCCTCACCTCTTCAAAGGTAAAGACGTAGTTATGTTTTAGTTTACATCTATTGAAAAATTGCTGGCAAAGAGGGTTAAGATGTTGTTTGTTAATAAGTTAACGGCTACCAGGAGGTTCAACTAAAATTAATGACATGTTAGAGGAGGTCCATGAGTTCTAAATACATCTGTCTTTGTAGTGTACCTTAGTTTTAAAACGTAGTTCTTGTATCAGTCTGAATAGCATGCACCACCCCAAACAAACTGGGAGTGAAAAAGTCTAGTCTGTGTAACTGTTAATAACAACAATAACAATAATAATAATAGTGCATATGCTTAATATTACATTTAGACATTATTCTACAACATAAAACATGTAACATAAAATACTCTTTTTTAAACATAAATCAAACATTTGAGTAGTATGTGAAAGCATCTTTCATGAGAATACTGCATTGCTTCATTTTATGTTCCTTCTGTTAACAAAAAGATATGATTGCATATAAGGAATAGGTGAATAGACCACTCGCCATCATCTGCATTTCTAGTAATCTCTAATGAAGAAAAGATTTGGTCAGTAATGATGTATATATTTGTCTCAGAATAATTCACCAAGCAAAATCATCAAATCAAAACTTTCATTTTTTAACACATGAAAAACTAATGCATATATCCAGAAACTGAAGTCCTTCTAAATTATGAACACTGCATAAAACCTTCTTTTCCTTTTTTTTTTCTTTTATTTTTAAAAGGGTCCTTTCAAAATAAATCAAAAGGGATATTTCATCAATAGTTAAGATCAAGTTATTCTTTCTCTTCTTCAGAAGCATTTTTTTTCTTTCTTCTTTTGTTACACACTTGGCAAAAGATTTCAAACCTATTCATTACTTCACCAGGAAATTAATTCAAATAGTCACAATGCTGTCTTCCCCCAGCTTCAGAATTAAATGAATCACTAAAATTTGTAGATGAATTCTTTATTTCTTTTTCTGTCTTTGACAGTTAAAGACAGTGAAGTAGTGAAAAGGGGGTCTGTTATCCCTCTTGTACCTATGATGGGACTTTTTGGTGAAGAAGCAAGAAAGGACAGTCGCACAGCCAAGAGGTCAAGGACTTCCTGCTATTCTGCCACAGGAACATGGCTGGGAGGAATAAAGTGATGGATATGCATCCAATGTACAAAAAACCAGTATTGCCATGCCTAAAGGCAGCAAATACAGGCTTCCATTACTTAAGAAGTTTCTCTGAAGTGTACTAAGTGCTAAAAATTAACTTTAGGAGTAGGGTGCCACTAAAGTTTAAAAGCCTCACTAGCCTTATTTGCTTGTGTATTGACAGCTTGCATTTATCTTGGCCGTATATTGCTTAAACCACCTTAATGAGAAATTTTAATATTGACAACTGAACTATACGGATATATTGTTTGATCTTCAATATGTATAGTGATTCATTATTATTTCTAACTTTTTATCTGTAAATACTCCATACATTTCTCTCAATCTGGAGTGATTTTTTAATTATTTTTAGTTAATAAAATGTTAACTTTGTCTTTTATATAATGCTGCATTTGTGCACTATGAACTCATGAGACAAAATTCGCTGAAAGTATGTTTCTAATGTAATTAAAATACAAACGTTTTCAAATATTCCACTAAATAGAAGATTGTTTGACATGGAGAAACCCTTCACTAAAACAAAGATTAAAGTTCTGATTTCAGAAAAAAAATCATCCATTCATGTTGTAGTATCTCATGAAGGCCAGGGAGGCAACTTACTTAAGAAGATACATGTAATGTAGGAGTCCCCACAGGGTCAGGACTACAGTTAATGGATATAAAGCCAGACTGAAATATTGGGTTTAAATTTTCCTGAAATTTGAGGAAAGTTGTGTCTGAATCAGATTTAGATAAAGATTTCCTCCTTAAAGATGAAAGACCTTTCTCAAGTTGAACTACTAAAAAAATCTAGCATTCTGGGAAAGAGCGCTCAGCTAGATCCATCCCAACTCTGCAGCTCAGGTTTCAGCTCTGGTAAACAGAAAATAAGCAAATAAACAAATACAAAAATACAAGAAAAATACATTGTGTTTGCCCCCAATTTCTGTGGTTTTGCAAGTATGGAAGTTTCAATTTCTGAAATGAGAAAGCATCACAAAATAAACATGTGCCCTAGTAAACTCCTCAGAGTTTGCTTTGAGAGCATCTTGTAACACACTACAAGCTCTTCACAATGATATTACAGCTACCGCTAGTGGTTTTCATATTAATAGGTATACTAAAACACTTATTTCACATACAAAAATGTGTGTGTAAAATATACATCTTTTTTATTTTATTGATAACTAAATTCAATACAAGGCAATACCAGTCTTTGTGCTGACTAAAGCAAATTGGGATGAAGCCATACATGCACCACAGATTTTCCTGACGCCCCCACAACTGAGAAATCTTTACTATTGCTCTCTGGCACTTTCAGCAGATCTTAAGACGTTTCTGTTATTTCTGACAATGTCCCCTTATTACAGAGAAATAAATTAGAAGGTTTTTCATACCTTTGGTTGGAGATTTGGATGAAGTAGCACATACCCATTAGGATCAATTGCAAAATAGTATCCGTTTGGACAAAGCTGAAAGAAAGAAATGAAGTTTAGCATTATAAGGTTTTAAGTAATAAAGAAAGATTAATTAATGGTTTTCAAGCAATGGTCATATTAAGGAAAACACATTGCCTCAGGCATGATGAAATATGTGAGATATTAACATACAGAAGATAATTACTTAATATTTACTCTTTTAGAATCACAAACTTGGAGAATAATTTAGGCTGATGGGACCACTGGAGGTCACCTGACACAACCCTTCACTGAAAGCAGAGCTAACTTCAAAATAAGTCCAACTTCAAAGTTGGACCAAGTTTCAAAGGGTCTTTGAATACCTCCAATGGCAATTGCACAAGCTCTCTGGGCAACCTGCTCCAATGTTTAACCACCCTCACAATGATTTTTTTTTTCCTTACTTCCAGTTGGAATTTCCATTGCCACAACAATGACGATTGCCTCTTGTCTTTTGCTATAAGACTTCAAGAAATGTCAAGGTTCATCTCTGTAACTCCCATTAGGTAACCCATTAGGTTTCTTCTTCAGTCTGAACAAACCCAACTCTTTTACCTTCTCCTCGTATGCCATGTACTCCAGCCCCTTGGCCAACTTAGTGGCTCTGCACTGGACTCTGTCCAGCATCCCAGTGTATTTCTTGTACCGAGAAGATCAAACTTGGACACAGTGCTCCTGGTGCAGGTGTTCACTGCACAGCTGGCCTTCTTTACTGCAAGGGCACACTGCTAACTTATGTTCAGCTTGTCCTCCACCATGACCCCCAGACCCTTTCCTGCCTTTTGAGGCATTCCGTCCCAGCCTGTACTGTGGCATGGGATTATTTCATTCTAGATGCAGGACTTTGCATTTGCCTTCCGTCAAATTCGTGATGTTCCTTTGCTTCCTCAGTTGTTGTTTTCCACAGTACTAGTTATTTTCTTAGAAATTCCCCAGTTAGATGTCTAAATATATAAATCAATCATACTGAGTAGGGTACAGACAGACAAGTATATTAAAGAACTTTTCTATAAAGAACTGTCCTATATAAATGCTAAGTATTATTATTAGCTAAGTTGATTGTGTACTCTACACTGTGATAAGAACCAAACACTCAACTAAAGAGCAGTGCCTTAAGCTACAGGAAAATAATTGCTTGGAATATATCCCCCAATGTAAAAGTTGTCCATCAAGATGCATCTGTAAAAGCCAATTCACACAGAAGCACATATATGGCTGGAGAAAAAAACATCAGAAAATCTACAACAATAGAAAAGCATATATGAAAAGAAGCCTGCTGGTATTTTGACTCGCATCCAGTCATTGCTGTATGATTTATGAAAGAGCATGCAAAGAAATAATACATAAATCATACATGAAGTGATACCACCAACGCAAGCAACTTACCGTAAATCGGGGTGTCAGTTTTTTTATGTCCTCCAAAGAGACATCAACCCCCATTACTCCAAGAATCAGCTGATTCTGGCAAGATTCCAAAATGTTAGAATAAGTTTGGCATATTTACAATGCAAAATAACTGCAACAGTCAGTGAATTTTGATTTTGCCTTCATCTCGTTTGACAAATACTACTTGAAAAGTTGCCTATTTACTTATGTAACTATTCTAAACATTTTAAATAATATCCAAGTGATTTAAAATAACATTCTATACATTCAGAATTTAGTATAGAACATGGAAACTGTTTATGAAGAAGAATATGGATGCTTTCCTGGATGAATAAATGATAAACATAAGAACAAAACAGGTGAAAGCAAAAGTGATGCATTAATATTGCCAATGACGTAGATACTAAATTACTAGCACCAATACAGAGCTACTATTGCACACTTAGGTTAGGCAATTGATAACTGAGACCCCAAAACAACTAACGTCTTTTGGCTATGGTATAATGATGAATAAAAAAAAAAAAACCACAAACAACAAACCCCCAAAAACCAGTGACTATATCAATCATCAGCATTTGAAATCAGGCACCACATTTACTTTACTTGTAATTTGTTTTCCTACTACAGAAAAGGGTGGCAGTCATTTACATAGTAGCACCTGAATCCCTTCTCCCTATTAAATAAATTTGGAGTATGTATTGGAAGATGCATCTTGCAGTGTTTAACCTAAAATTCAGGTAGAGACCTAAGTCGAGCAGATTCAAGTTTTCCTCTTGTTCCATCCAGATCCTCTGTACTAGACCACGGCTGTTTTACTTCTCAGAAAGACATACTTTGATAATCAGTAGTCTCTCACTTTACAACTGGACTCAGTGAATTCCAGGCATTATCTTGTAGATAAGATTATAAAATCTTTTGTTTTGTTTTTAAAGGGAAACTAAGAGAACTATTCTGAAAGTAAATAAAAGATAGTGATCAAATTCATATTTATTCATTCTGAGTCTATTTAATATCTGAGAAACTGAATCAAAGAATATCTTGGCTAAACTTCTGTATATTTTGACCTGAATGAACATGAGTATCACACCAAATGTACAGTATTTTACCACATCTTGTAAAGCATATTATAGGTCTGATTTTAAAAAAGCAGCATTTTGATTTTGCAAAAAGGACATAAATTGATTCCTTATCAGACTGTAATAGGGATGGAGAATTGTATTTATTTAATACTTAGATTTTAATCTAAGTACACAGTGGGATTTGATGAATAATAGCAGTGTATTTGCCTTATCTACTGTCTTCATGACTTTGAGAATATTTCATAGAGTCATAGAATCATAGAGTAATTTGGGTTGGAAGGGACCTCTAAAGGTCATCTAGTCCAACCCCCAAAGTGCTATTTTCTATTATCATTACAAACAATTAAATTAAAGTCTGTACATCATTGCCTTTTACCCTGAAATGTCATAGCTTCACAGACTTGTTATAAATATATCTGCGCTTCCTTTCTTGGCGAGGTCTGAATAATATCATCATATACTTCCCATCTGTTGAGCACTTAAAGCATTCCCATTGCCACCAGATCACAGAGATAGATCAAGGAATGTCATACCCTGAAACTCAGAACTACAAAAAGGGTGATCTGCATTTTCTTGTTCCCAGGAGGTTATCAGGCAACTAGAGATGACCCCTTTTTTTCTGATGTACAAGACAATTAAACTGTAGAAAGCTCTATGGAAATACACATTTTTCAAGGAGTTTAGCATTAAATTTAATTCAAATAACTGATATTTTTCTTTTCTTTTTTTGTTTTAAGCAAGAGCTTACTATTTTCCCATTTTGTTCCTTTGTTAGATTGAAGACAGGTAGAGTTCCTGTAATCACAAGGCCCAGCTCCTAGGAAACAATCACATACAGAGGGGAGAAAAAGACTTTTTAGTTAAATAACAAATATTGAACTATAACATATTAGAACAGTCCAGGGATTACTGTAGCTAAACACTAGATTAGAGTACTGACTTTTAGTTTATAGAAAAAAAAAAAAATTCATTGATTTCATGCATAGAAAGTTAAAATTACATTTTTTGTGTCCATGTGTTAGTGAGAATAATAAATTACTTTTTAAAAAAAGATGGTGTGCAACAATTTATGTTATAATGGTTTAATAAAAACTAAATGTTATGAAAACATGTTTACAGCTACAGTTCCCACTATATAAAAGCTCTAGATAGTAGGGGGAAAAAAAAAAAAGAAAAAAAGGAGAAAGACAAACCAAACTTAAAGATAGCAAATAGGTAGGCAACAAATACATACAGGCAAAATCAACAGAAAAATCCAACAGGTAATACTACTACTATTCATATCATCACTACTTTTCAATGGCTTGCAATAATGCCCATCATCAGTTCTGCAAAATCACATAGTCCCTTCTGGTACTGAGGGCAGATATAAGAAATTTGTTTTTTCCTTTATTAACAGTCACAACTCATACTGAAAATAGGATCCAGAAAGCCATACGTTTAGATAGCCTGAAAAGATTTGTTTTCCATCCTAAATTGTCCACAGGCAGATTTCTACCTTTTTTTGTCCTAATGTTTGTTTTTAATTTCAAATTTTCCCCCCTCACTGATGCTTACTCCTTCCATGTATTTTAGTGAGGAACTTCCAAAACAAACCATATCACTTCTCTGCCTTTGTTTCATTAGGAAAAAATAAGATGAAGTACTTTATTAATCCACTCTGATGAAATCAGTTCTCCATTTGCCCAGTCTAGTAGCACCTTTTTGAATTTTAAACCATCATTCATGAACTTAAGTTTGCATATAAAATGAAAAGTGATGAGATCAGAGTTAGTAATGTTACAACAAGCAAGGTGAAGAGAAGGACAAGTAGACTTTTTAGGGGAATAAGAGAAGCAAGAAATGGAGATGAATCAGAAGAAAAGAGAGAGGAGGATATTTTTTAGAAGTAGCATTGAAGAGGAGTATGTATGGGCGATAACACCCTCTCCCCCCAAAAAAATGTACAGTGAGAGAGGACAATAATTGTGAATAAATTACGACTAACTGGTAAGCCTAAAAGTATCTGAAAATTCTGGGATTATCTTGCAGAAAGTGAGGCCAGAGCAACACTGTAACAGAATCTGAAGGAACAGGGCAAGAAAAGAGGTGTGAATTGCCACAAATACATCAAATTATTAAAGACAGTCTTGAAAGACAGCATCAAATGAAAGTACCTCTTTAGGATTTCATAACCTGAACTTAAGCTCTATTCAAATGTGGCCTCATGTAATACACTTTGCATTATTTTAGCCTCAGCCCCAAAACAGCTGCTGGACACTAAGAGAAAAAGGATAGGACGAAGTCGAGTGAGGCACAAGCAGGAGAAGGGCAAGCCCTACAGGAAGGAATTGCTTTCGGGAATTTAAGATAAAGAACCAGTGCAACAAGCTAGTCCCAATCCCTGCTAAAACCAAGAATCACGAAAAGGCTCCAGAGTGGATTAGATACACCTGTGCCTTTATGCTCTCATCTGTGATGAGAAAGTCCACAAATTCCAGCCTTTACCTCAACAGTTTAGCTTGGGTTGGTCTTCACTTAATAAATATATTAGTAAAAAGAACATGCCCTACTTTTTATAAATATATATGTATGCACACACACAAATATATATGTTTATACACACACATCATTATCTATACCCAAACACACATGCAAAACACATGAATGCAGAAAAGTTTGAAGGAAAGACTGAATGAACCCACTGAAAATATAAAGCAACACAACAGAAGTCTGCAGGTATCACTCATTTTACTTCATTAAACAGATCTCTTTCTATCCCCAGTTATAAATTTAGCTTTGGCTTTACAACAGGATATGTACAGAACATATGAACTTTCGTCCTAACATCCTTTATGTTTCCAGTAAGTACCTCAACAGTAACCAAGAAAACATGGTTAATGAACTTCTGGCCATTGAAATTCCAAAGAAAAACTGGTTCCTTTGTGTCACGCTCAGTTCTATGATGAGTTGATAAAAACTTTACAGTAATGCTGACTGACGGGAAAAAGTGGATTTTGACATGACATTAGATGACCATGTGAACTTGGATAAATACATGATTCCAGATGACCATTTTGCAGTAATTTTTGCCTAGTTAGAGTTACTCAGAAGAAGGTTATCTAGAGCAACAGATTGGATTGCAGCTAATAATACTTTGCATTTCGTAGTTTCCTGAATATGTTTGTTTTACAAGACCGAAGTGATAAATTCAGCAGTAAGGAAAGCATTTCATATATCTTTTCGTTTATTTCCCCATTATATACACTGTCCAATTAAAGAAATCATTACCTTGAGCAAGCAAGTAATTACAACCACCATGATAGTTTAGAGACCCAACTTCAAAATCTGTGCAAATACCCAATAACATTGACAGGTTTCATTCTGCCTGGAATGCTTTAAAAAAAAATAACTCCATACCAGTAACGTAACAGATGACCTCTACTGCAGCATAGGTACAACACTGGAAAACTATTTTCTGCTTTTTTTCTTTTGTTAATTTGAGGACAACAATGACCTACACTTAAAGATCACTGTGTAGGAGAAATTGCTTTTCTCTGTTAAAGGTCAGGACACTTAGGAGGATACTAGGTGCAAGTAAGGACCAACATGTTAGAAATAGCTGTTCAGAAAATTGCTCTATTGATGTGTACAGATGCTGGAAATGCGAGAATATTATGTTTGGAACTGTAGGAAACTGAGTCCTCAGGACTGTGGAAAATGGACCCTATAGTTGCTGATTTGATAAGATTCTTACTTTACTAGAGATAAATACAGATCATACCAGAGCATCCAGATAGACATTTGTCCATTGGACTTGTTTGGCTTTCTCTCCAGCTAAAACCATTGGTCTTCCCAAAACATCCAGATATTCCTGCCAAAAAAGTGTAATAAACTCATCAGAAGGCAGTTATTAAACCAAGTCCAGAAACAGCATAAAAAATAAGCAATAATGAAATAAAAACACGTAAAAAAAAAAAAAGTCAAAATTCAGTACTAATACAGGAGTAGTATTTAATTATGTCTTTAAAATTATACTACCCAACAATTCAGTCTTCAGTTTGCAGTATTCACTGCCAAGGCAATTCCTGTATTTCAGTCTCAGTCACATGGACCTTACACATCCATAACCACTGCTCTCTTTCCACAAATGAGAATTACAACTATTTCTGTTCCAAAATTAATTACAAGCAGATTGCAGAACCTTCAACCCAGAAGATAGAGTGGGCGATGGAGGGTGAGTGGTGCAGCAGCTGGGCATGTTAAGCTCCTACAGCAAGAACTTGCGTAACTTCTATTGAAACAAAAAATTCAGAGTTTTAAAACCTAATAGTCCCTGCCTTCCTTCAGTCATGGAGCATGGCTAAAGCTGGTGATCTTAAAGGATGTCAGACTTCTGGTCTGGTTTGGGAGTGGATGACATCAAACTTGTTTCAGTCTTCAACCTTTTCTATTTGTCTGATCATATTAGGGATATTTCTTGCCAGACACTATCTGGAAGAGTTTAACAGAATCAAAGGACTCTTATTCAAGCCAAAAAAAGGACTTATTTTCTGCCAAAAAAATGTCATGCCTGGCCTTGGAAGGACAAAGAACTGCCATGATATTCCTCTGCTTTTCTGGACATGTGAATACATGGGCTTTCAGGCAACTGAAAAGAATATCTGTTCATCTGCACTGTCAGTTTGGATCACACCATATAATTCCAGGGTCCTGTGCCCTTAATTATCTACACGCATGGCTGCTAAAACTGTCCTGAATCCTTTTTGAAGGAAAAAAGCTGTGTCTCTCCCAGACTGGTTGGATCAATCCAGGAACCTCTGCTATAAGCAGGATTGTACCAGGTCACTGTTTCTGCCCAGCTGAGTTCAGATAATCTAGCAGGGCTACGCCCTCACAGACATCCACAGCCTTCTCCATGTAATACAAACCCTCAGGATTATGCTGAAAGTATGGCAGGAGCCAGACTATTAATGTCTAGACATGTTATAAAAATGTACTGCTTTTATAGAACTTTATTAAAAAATTGTTGCCGTGTCTCAGGATCAAAGAGGGACCATGTAAGGCCAGGAGGAAAACTGAACCCAAAACATAATCATTGTGCAGAGAAGGTCTGCAGGATGCAGATCACTTCAAACGCTATGTTGTGTGCACATGGTCAGACTGCTTTAGAGGATGCTAGCATGACTAGTATGCATGCAAGCTGCTGTGGGCCAGCTGGCCAGGGAAGCAGGGATGACATTGTAAATTGGCTCACTGAAACTACTAAAAAGAAATAAATAAATTAGGATACTTTAACAGAATAATACCTCATATGTAAAAGAAAGCCTTAATTTTTTTCTCTGTTCTTAATGTAGTGTATCTTAAAATTTAATTGATTCAAACAGAGGTGAAATGCAACATATTTAAGAACAGAAATTACTCTACTTGTTTGTGTTACAACTGTATCTGCATATGGTCAACACACTTACCTGGGTGTTTATTCTTATGGCTCCAATGGATGGAATTTCATAATAATAACCTAAAATTTGGAACAGAAATAATGCCATCTTACCATAACATATTGCTAGTCTCTTAATCGTGAGGAATTTCATTTAGCTTGTAATTTCTAATTTAATTTTTGTAGAAATTATCATGTATGAATAGAATACTTTTTTAGTAGATGCAACCACAACACGTGGCCACATGTGATGGGTCACCATGCCATATAGGCCAAGCTAGTTACCCTTAAGCATTGAGAGTGTATATAACGTGTTTATTTTGTCTGTTGTTTTTAAAGCTGAGATAACGTACTGAATTTGTACTCCTGAATTCCCAGTTACTCTGATATGCAGGTATATGTAATGGTCATTTTAATACATTGTGACAGCAACATAATTATATGCTGAATGCATAAAGGAATGCGAGTATAGCTACAGTCTGTCGTGACAGTGAAGTTCATAGCAGAAAAATGTAAGGCGCTCTGTGGAAGGGATGAAAAAATCAAACTGGTATTTCTTCTAACTAAACATCAGAAATGTCTTTATTCATCATTGATTATATCACTTATTTGTTTGCATTAAAAATATTGCCCATATGTAACAATAAGACTGAAAAGACAGGCACTGAGATCCAGTTTCAGACCAAGTAAGTTGTAAGTCAAATTGGAAGGAAGTGGGGAGGACTGGAGAGGTAAGAGTACTGAGGTTAGTCACTTACTTTGCCGTAAGCAATGTGACTTGATAATAAATTATAACTGTTAATTAAGGAAAAATTAAATAAAACTTTGCTGCTTTGGATATGCAAACAAATAATCACATCAATTTTGGACAGAAGATTATGATCATTTTGCCTTGATAATAAGATGACATAGGTGGTTATGCTTTAAACCAGCTGGTCCTCATTTGTTTTGAAACAGCAGAGTTCATATGCACACAGTATTTTGAGATACGAAGACGTTAGTTAAAAAATCCATGTTCAAAAAAAACAAATGTTGATTTTCTGTAATTATCCGACAATACAATCTGCTCTTCATGAAGTTGTACTATCTTCTACATAACTTGCCAGCACGCTGAGGGATTCATGAGGCTATGATATGTATGCTATTCATACAGGCTATGGATTCTTCTATATCACTATTTTTTTCTGTATCTATCATTCTCTTTCTCTTATTTTTGGTTTATGTTATTCTTATGCCTGAGAATCTTATCTTATCCTCCTTCCCTGGCAGTCTTAATTTTCAAGACCCTTTGTAATCTATCCCACCTCTTGCTTCTTACTGATTTGTAAAATACTTTCACATTTTTAGTCAGGCCTGGAAATGGCTCTATTTAAAATATTAAACAATATTGTTTGATAATTTGTCTATTTTCTATTTATCTGTATTTATCTCTTATCTCTTGTTCCACAATTATACTGTAAGGTATTTGAGACACCTCTTTCCCACACTCTTTTTAAATGTCTCTGACCACAATTTTTCATACAGAAATTTTAGGAGAAAGCATTTTACTTCCTTACTTTCACCTTTTTTACTTCTTTTTTTCCTACATAAAGAAATCAGGATAAAAATAAACAATGTAAGATGCTGT
>NW_008825150.1:4944104-4977106 GCF_000699105.1 Pygoscelis adeliae
CAGGAATAATGTTATTTTCATCAAAAAAGGGAAAAATAATGCAAGTCATCTGGTCCCTTGTAAGTTTTGGAGAAAAACAGAAAGAAATCCAACCAGCCAACCAAACAAAAAATCCCTTTGTCCAGACCCCTTAATATAAAACAGCTTTGCTTAATTTCTTATCTGTCATCAGTTCCATCTTTTCATAGATGGCTATTACAACAAGAATTCTCAAAACTGAACCATATTATATTATTATTATCATTATAATTTTTATTATTATTATAAATACTGTAGTATTTTTCTTACAGTATAAGGTTTTAAATAAAGTAATCAGAAATAAATATGCAAGCTTATTCTTTATATATATGCAAATACACATTATTTCATCAAATAATAACTTTATGGAACTTCTATTAAAAAATACAATAAAGCTAAAAATCAGGCTGAAAAAAGCCCTGTAATTTTTAGAGAATAATAAAGATATTGCCTATCTAAAGCTCTGACAAAGCATAGTCCCAAAGACAAACACAGTACCTTTATTTTCACAGGCCATCCACTGTATAGGTCCTTTGTCATAATTATGTTGACCAACAGAAAATGTGAACACGCGTACCTGTGCAAGTTAAAAAAAAATGCATAAAACAACTATATGTCATTAATTAGCTGTGACTCTCAAGTTAATGATACTTGATTTTTCATACATTTCAACAGAAAAAGAAAACTGTGAATATCGCCATAATAGATACACTGTTATTATGACATTTTGTGTATTCTTATTATTTGGTCCATGAAGTAGAACTCAGGAAGAATGTTCTTTCATACATCTTTCTTACTTTAAAGCTTTTACATTGGTTACCGTCCATGAACCATTTGAATTTCTTTTTTTTTTTTCCTACAGTGGTAATTATAACTCTTCAGTTTTGTTAAATTAGTTGACATAATCTCCTATCAATATTAGATGCTCACCAATGAATTAAAACAAACATATGCATGGCAGTAGAATTCAAAGCAATGCAAAACAGGATTTATTAGGATATAAAATAATTTCAGGAAAAAAGATATGGAATTTTCAGATACTACAGAAAACAAACTCTCATTTTGCTCAGACTTTCAGTCTTTTTTATGTAAAACCACTAAATAAGTTCAATAGAGTTCCATGAAAGTGTTAAGCTTCTGATATTTCATTTTAAGCTCTTGATATTCATTAAAGCTATATGTTTTACAAGCATAATTCTATTCTGTTTAGCCAATGCAACTCCAATCTATCTCAGCAAGTGAGGGGAGTCATGGCTTCAGAAGAATTCACCAAATTCTATCCAAGTTTTGGACTGAAAACAGGCTTCTCAGCTGAAATTATTTTCCATGCAAATTGTCTGATTTGAATGAGAAAAATTAAAACCAAAACCCAGTATTGCTGTATACAAATTAAAAATCCTACAAGACACATAGACAAATTACAAATATTGTTTCAACTTCTGGGTGAATATTTTGCTCCAAAGCTGAGCATTTCTGTAAAAGGTAGGAAAACTATTTTCCCAACAGTTTTAATAAGCTGTTCGCTGCTATCATGTCCCTCTGAAGAAATGTCCAAGGACCAGACTGCCTTTCCTTTTCAGGCATCTCTTTCTTTATGGACCTTTAACTTTACCACTTCGCTTTACAAATCACAGATCACAACATGAAATCAGAATATGGATTCCTTTCTATGGAACTTGATGACTATGTTTAAAACTAAAAACATAATACAATTAATTTGCAGGCAGGCTATAACTGAGTAATAAGGTAATGTTTTCTTTAAATATTATTCACAATATAAGATTGCAGAGACTCCATGTAAATTACTGATCATTGCTAAGTTTTTAAATGATTATTTTTACAAATTTTCATCACATTACTTAGCATGTGCGATTACTACCTAAGCCTTCATTTGTCAAATAGGCAAAAAAAAATTGTGTGACATAATCAGAGCTTATCTATTAACCAAGAGCTGTAGAAATAGCTCCAAATCATCAGTCAGCACCTAGCAATTGATGAAACTTTACTAGTGTTGACCCCTATATGCAAGAAGGGCGAACAAAGCTTTGTGCTAGATATCATTTTTCATAGAATTATAGTATAGTTTGGGTTGGAAGGGACCTTTAAAGGTCATCTAGTCCAACCCCCCTGCTGTGGGCAGGGACATCTTCAACTAGATCCAGTTGCTCAGAGCCCCCTCCAACCTGACCTGGAATGTTTCCAGGGATGGGGCAGCCACCACCTCTCTGGGCAACCTGTGCCAGTGCTTCACCACTCTCATTGTAGAAAATTTCTTCCTTAGATCTAGTCTAAATCTACCCCCCTTTAGTTTAAAGCCACTCCCCCTTGTCCTGTCACAACAGGCCCTGCTAAAAAGTTTGTCCCCATCTTTGTTATAAGCCCCCTTTAAGTATTCAAAAGACTCAATAAGGTCTACTCAGAGCCTTCTCTTCTCCAGGCTGAACAACCCCAACTCTCTCAGCCTTTCCTCATAGGAGAGGTGTTCCATCCCCCTGATCATTTTCATGGCCCTCTTCTGGACTCACTCCAACAGGTCCGTGTCTTTCTTATGCTGAGGGCTCCAGAGCTGGACGCAGGACTCCAGGTGGGGTCTCACCAGAGCAGAGTAGAGGGGCAGAATCACCTCCCTCGACCTGCTGGCCACGCTGCTTGTGATGCAGCCCAGGATACGATTGGCCTTCTGGGCTATGAGCGCACATTGCTGGCTCATGTCCAGCTTTTCATCCACCAGTACCCCCAAGTCCTTCTCGGCAGGGCTGCTCTCAATCTCTTCATCCCCCAGCCTGTATTGATACCAGGGGTTGCCCCGACCCAGGTGCAGGACCTTGCACTTGGCCTTGTTAAACCTCATGAGGTTCACAGAGGCCCACTTCTCCAGCTTGTCCAGGTCCCTTTTTAATTAATAATATGTTTTGATTTGCTTTATCCATACAAACCCTTTGTTTCTGCAGTTAAAAGCAGAATTAAAACAACTACTCTGCTGCAGTCAATGCTGATTCAGGTGTTTGTATTTTTTAAATACAGACAAAATTTGAAGTTTTTCAATAAACCTAATAAGACTATCCCATACAGGGTCATTTCTCAGTAATAAGTCAAGCCAATTATAGTTCTAGTTACCAGGACAGGTATGGGAATGACTGTACATGTGTGATGGTAAAATTTTGTTCTCATAGTTCGTATGGGTAGAGACAGATGAAAAATGCCTTCTATTACCTTGAAAACACCAGTATTGATAGTGCAAACATGACTTCACCTGATATGTCTACATCTCATTTATTTTTTTAATACTGTATCACATTGTAAATTTAAGCCACATTTGCCATCCCCCATTTGTTCTTGACTTCTTTTACAAAATGTCAGCTATAACTCTTCTAATGGATCTTTCTGTTTCTATTTAATTATAATCTATTTTTTCCAAGCTGAATATCACAATGCTATTTTCTATTGGTATCTCCCAGCTCACATGGTCCCTGCCTACTATACTCCTGTTCTTTTTTTTGGACTCACCACTGCTCCTGGTTTAGTGTCTTCTAAACACTTGATTCAGATTACATTCTTCTCAAAAATTATGGTGCAATAAGAAAAACCCCACTGAAGGCCACTAGTTAGATAGTTGAGTGACCTGATGTCTCTTTTGGATTAAAACTAACTGATTAAGTTAAGACAGAGTCAGGTGGGTTTGCTTGTGTGTGTATAAAACACGAGTCAATTAGACTGGACTGTCTAGCATTTGATCTCAAACGTAAAAATGAAACTGCATTGGATTCAAGTTGTGAAATTGTATGTAATTTAGGGAAAAGAAGCAGCTTGTTAAATCTGCAACTAATCTATAAAGAATTTAGAATTTAAATTATTGACAACAAGCAGAGGACAATAGATCTGATTTACTGTTCCTTGGATAATTAACAGAGATAAAGAACTGCAATGAAAATTGGAGTTTTTAATTGTTACTTGGTTTGGCAAGAGAGTGGAACATTCAAAAGAGTTTTCTTTTTCCTATTGCCTCATCTGGAATTGAGTAGAATGACAGACCAGCTGGAAAAATGAGTCAGCAAGTCAAATTAAACAAGCCAATTTTAGCAAAAAAAACATGCTCTGTGCTAACATTTTCTGTGACAGGACCCAGAGTCAGCCAAAGGACCGAGATGCGTCTGTCTATACCTTTTCCTTATAGACATCTCTCCAAAGAAGACAAAAGGCTTTTAAAGTAAAAAAAACAGATTTCATTACTTTTAATAGGGAATTATGACTGAGAACACTTGGAACAACTAGATCAGACACAATGGATATGAGCACCTCTCCCTTTGCCTGTCCTTCCTTTTAAGTTTGGTTTCAACCAACTAAGTGGATTTCTGAGTTGAAGCAAACTGCCAAGTACTCTTTGATCCCAAAAAGTTGTTTTCCATCACCACCAAGGCCTGGTTATTTCTTCTCTGTGCTTCTCTGCAGCCTCTTAGGTTCTGCGTAAACTGCAGGTTCCCGGGTCCTTTTGCTATGACTCTTGCTCTCCACCATCCACACCAGCGGATGGACACTTCTGTCCCCCAAACCATTTCCCAGGGGAAGTGCAACCTTGCCTCCAGGGGAGATGCATTTATTCTCTTCACAAAGAAACATAACTTTCAAATCAATAAAAAACAATGGAACAATCAGAAAAACAAATAGGAGCTGTCACACTTTCTGATTTTCAATAGGACTATTCAAAGTAAAGTACTCCTAGAAAACTCGCACCCTTAGAATGGAGAGGAACTAGAAACGGGCACCAGCCTGCTCTGCCAGCCCAGTTAGATACAGTCTTGAAATTGTTCTGAAATACAAAAGTCCTAACTTCTACCACTGAGAGTTCACGTCCAGAGCTGTGTTAATTCTGTCAGGAATATATCACGTGCTGGGAATGGGTAGCTAATTCTCTGTATTTTTCTCACTTTAATGTAAGGACAGTCAGACAGTGAGTGGCCCAGGCTGCCCAGAGAGGTTTTAAAGCCTGCCTCCTTTGAGGTTTTAAAGACCAGACTAGAAAAAGCCCTGAGCACCATGTCTTGATCTTATTCCTGACATCGGACTATAGACTTCCGGAGGTCCCTTGCAACCTGATTTATCCTAGGATCCTATGAAGGATGTCAAAGGAAAACAAGCAAAAATCCAACTTCTAATCAGAGAAAGTGGTAGACAGAAAAGAAAGCTATAGAAAATAGAGGAAGAAGTACTGTATTGAAGAAAATACAATTGTTAATTATACAATTAATTTGCTTTTTATTTTGTATTTCTCTCTAGCAGAAAAAGCTCATAAAACCCAAGGTGAATAGAAGGATTCTGACTGCTACAAGTATTAGGGGATAATGGCACTCAAGAGAGTTGTGATGAAGACAGAAATTAGAGCTACCCATGAGAAGGCTGCTTTAAAAACTACAGATCTCAGTTGCTTTTTACCTATCTTATTTCTTCATTTTGCTCTTGGAATAAATTAAAGCAAGATTAAATTAGACTCTTCCTTTGGGTGTATCATGTTATGAGTATTACAGAAAATTAACAGCTTGAGTGAAGTTAATTCAAAGTGGTAACTAAGCACAAAATCACCCTTGCTGTTTAGACCACTGCATATATTCATAGGCAGTATGTGTAGGCCTATGAGAGTTTGAGAAACTGCAACCACTCTGCAAGCAGTTCAGAGCAGTTGAACATGCATATTTTTTGACAGATAAATTATTTGCCTTGAATTCTGTGCTGTTGCAATGAGAGAGCTCTCAATAACCATTTATGTGCATCTCTTCATTTCTCTGTTTAGGAGGAGATTAAATGACCTTTGGAGATATATGTCTCTTTATCACATATCAAGAGAGCTACACGATAAATTTACTCAACTAGATGTAGGCAAGATGAATCCCATAATTTTATGTCTATCATGTAAAAACAGCAAGAGTGCATCTTTCTCTACAATTAGATTAACAAACTTACGGAGATAAAAATTGATCTCATCAAATCATGCAACTTCAGTTTTCATGATGACAATATGATTTCAGAATATTTTAATCTGGCCTTTGTAACTGCAGGTAAAGATTCACAGATAATGTCTTTTACTATAGACCAAGAAAAGCTGTGATATAGAGGAATAATTCACTAATTCCAGCATGATCCAGGAAATTATTTTTCCCACTAATGTGTTTATAGATTATCAGACATGATGAAAAATTGTTTGCAGTTTATATTTAATAGGTACACTTCTGAAATGAGAAAAATACGCAAAGCCTATTTTTCTGAATAAAATCATAAAATTGCTTTTCTAAATTCCATTATGCACTCCATCTTCTAAATCACTTGGAAGTATAGCCTTTATACCACTTAATCATTTTGGTACTGTTCTGCCGTAGGTCAGGGAAATGTTATGTGGTTTTCAAGCTGCCACAGTTAAAACTGTGAATGCATTTTTTTCCTTACTGTCCTTATACCTGTGGGCAGAAATTTGAAGATGATTTTGGATTCTGCTATGAACTAACTGAGACCAGAAGGCATTTATGACCAACTTGAACCTTCAGAGGACGATCTGAAAATCCTATATACTAATTCGGAAACCACCTAGGATTAGCCAATAGGAAGCACCAAATATGGAGTTTCACCTAAATTCTGGTCCGTAGCCTGTCATGCTGAACTGCTCAATTCAGGACTTCCAGGGATGCAGTCCTGAACCATTTGGATTATATCTATAAAAGTAAAGTGGCTTTATTTTCCTAGGAAACACAGGGAGAGGAGAAATAGAAGTTCTGTGTTTAACAGCAGGGGTAAGACTCACAATGGTGTGCTAGGGGGAAATTTTAGGGTCCCTTAGGCTATGTTTATGTAGTAAATAAAATGGGATGTAACCCATTTTCTTTCTCAGGCCGTGACAGCAAGTGGCCCAGCATACCTCACATCTCTACGGCTAAATAGTACTGCTTTCCTCCCTCCCTGTCCCACCCCCCATACCGGGTGATCTCATTATAAGGTCTTTTGGGAACAGGCCTTGGCTCATGCTACCCCCTGAACTGAACCCAGACATTGTTCAAAAGAGTTGATTGCCACAGGCCAAGAACCATACTGTTGGGTCTGTTAACAATTAAACAGTATGGATAACTGTGGACATTTCTCCAGCCTGCACCTTGGCCTCGGATCGTTTATTAGTATGAATGCAGCTGTGTGATTCACACATAAGAGTAAAGCTGGTTTTCCTGTGATGGACTGGGCAAGGTTCACTCTTTTCAAGATGACCGTTACAGTGGTGCCTCTAACCTTTTAAATGAGAGTTCAATGGTCATACAAAAGAGGTCTGAGTTCATGTTTCTCAGTTTTAGCAAATTCATAACTTCCACTGCTCTGAATACCAGGCTCAAAAAAGTTCAGAAGTTGGAGATTTAGGCTTTTGTATGTGTCTCCCAGACTGCCTACACATTTTGCCCTTAACAGCAATTGTGCAAAACACAGAGATAACCTAAGCAGCAGGGTATGAAACCTAGTCAGGTGCTAAGGTTGTGAAGTTTTAAAGGTCTAGAACTCCAAATGCAGAATTCACAGTTTTATGTCAAGTAAGGAAATACCAAGAATGGCATGATACACCAACAGAAATGTATCAAGTTGTACTTTTGATACTTATGACTACTTTAGGATTTGCCTCTTGCTTTGGGTACTCTCTGAAAATATGTGTAGACTTGGGGAAACTGAGGAGAAAAACCCACATGGGAAATAATAAGAATTTAGCTCTCAAATATTTAGATGCAAAGATAATTACAGGCTGGACATCTTCAAATTTATAGACATGAAGAAAGTCTGAATGCATTTGATAAAACCCCTACTCAAGTCTTTCCATAATTGACTCTTTATGCTTCAGTTCAGCAAGGCGTTTAACCATGCAAGTAATCCCCTTGACATCAATGGAAAAATGCTTTAATTGAGGCATGTGTTTAAAGACTAATAGAGCAGGTCCTTGGAACTACATTTCTAGACATTTATCCACAGTGAATTATTACTCACAGACTTTCCATGTATATTTGCAGTTTTCTCTATCATTGATATCTTTCATTCACTACAGTTCAACCTCAAACTTCAAGCTGCAATGCTAACTTATGAATTTATAGTCTAATTATAGTCTGTGTAATTATAGTCTAATAAAGAAAAGAAATAATGACACTCTAAAAATTAGCTCACGTTACAATCTAATGTTAATCCTTCTTCTATCTTAAAATAAAAAGAAAAACTAAGTTTGTTACATATTAGAAGATTATTGGAGAATCTCACTTGCTTTGGATATGTTTCTACACTGATAATATGGGCCCAAAACCATTTAACAGTCTTAATATATTGAGAAAATAGATCCAAGGACACTGATGTGCAGTGTAGTTATATGCAATTACTCTACAAAAGGAACTAACAATTTAGGATTATACCCGAAGTCTTCATAACATATGCATACAATGAAAGCTGCATGTTCACTGACGATGTCTTTAAAGTGAATGCCATGAATCTCTGAAATGTGTTTTGAGAACTGTGAAGTGTTTCAAAAAAGAAAAAAGTGGTTTCATCCAGCTTGCTTTGTTTCCTCACAAAGAAAACATATCTGCATAAAAATGGGAATATCTTTTAGTGCAGAGGTTGAAAACACCGTTATGATTAACATTTTGAAAAAAATTCAGAATTAACACTCACAGAACTAAAAAAGTACTCATTCGGTTACGTTGTTCTACATCTTCTTAGTGCCACCTTGTGGAACTACAGCAACTCATTCCTTACTCACTAAAGGGCCAGCACGTGGTGCCCCTTCCTCTTCTGCCATATGGCTAAAAGTATGAAGGTATAAATACCCTGCTGATACCTACTAATCTACCTCTGCTAAACTGAATATAATTAGACTGATGAATCACTGATAATGTGATCCTTCAAATCTTTACCTAGTTTAGACTTAATCTTTGATGAGCCAGAAGTATCACAGAAGTACAAGGGGAATTGTTCAATTCTGTATGTTCCCAATAACTTAATGTAGGAATATTACATAACAACAAGGAGCCTATGTCCTCTGTACTACACTGTCTCCACAAATGAGTGAAGTTTTTAATCTCAACATTTTCCAGGTGTAGATATAAATCAGCACTGTTTTATTAGCTTTTTACAACTTCAGTCTCAAGAACAGCAGTAAGAAAGAGAAAAGCTGTGCTTTCAAAAACACCAGTAGGACTTCACAACGATGTGCTTGAATTTAAGTTTGAGAATCAATTTGGTTGTGTCAACCCTACCAAAAATTGGGCCTTGGTCCACTCTCCAGCCTTAAGAGCAACTGTGGCAACAGAGCCCACATATATGCATAGGAGCTAAACCATTGCTCCTTCCCTCTTCCCCTTTCCTTGCTGCCCTGGGAGCAGTCTCAGCACCTTTTCTGGGAGTGCGCCAGTTGGCAGAGGCTGAAAATCTCCCAGGTTTAACTAACAGTTAAAACCAATACATGATTGAAAGACAGTGTCCAAGCCCATGTTTTGGTGCCATGTAATTTACTAACATAAATGGTGCCTTAAGACATTTAGGTTAATATGATGCCTCCGATAGAGCGTAACGAATGCAGTTGCTGTATGCTTACAGCATCTTGCTTGCTGAAAGGCAGAGATGGATTTTATCTAGAAAACCCCAAAATAGTCCTCAAGTAGTCTTCTGTGATGCAGATTTGTGGCTGTAGCTCTGGCTCAAAGGATGGCAATGCAATGGTTGCTTTCTCCTGTGATTTCCACCAAAAGTGTGGAAATCATCTTCACCAGACCACCCCACATCACCTCAGAAATAAAGGTAAACCACTCAGTTTGGATCAGGTGATTTTCTAGACACAGATCCTGTCTCTTAGTCTCCCGATGAAGAAATTACACTATCATCTTTTTAACAGTTCAGCTGTTGAATGTTTTACTTTGACTACCCGGGTTCTATTTACTCAGTTGATCTGTTTCCTTCCTTGGTTATATTAATAACAAAGTTTCTTTGTTGAAATGAAAAACAATTAAATTCCTCCTTTTCCCTAAGCTACTTCTCCCTGACACTCAGCATTTAGCATTCCCTGAAGAAAAAGTAATTTGTTTTCTGAGAGTTCCTTGTAAATTTGGTGGCCCATATCAGGAACCAGACAAAGGAGTTGACAAAGTAATTCCCTCTGTACTCTGGATTAAAAGCATTTTAGGTGTTTCTTTGATAGTCAAAACAACATTTGGAGGCAGCTGAGCAGCTGGAAAGGACCAGATTAATTAGAGAGATATTTGCTGTTCATGTTGTGACACTAAGCCTTCTTTTTTCCTTTTTCTTTTTCTTTTTTTTTGGCCTTATAAGCCCCGGGGAAGAAATATTACAAATATCAACTAAGGATTTAAAGAAATATTTACTATTCCATTGAATATTTCAAACATTCATTTTAATCAGGTACTCCACTGTTGTTTTTTTTTTTTTCCCATGCAAATAGTCTTTGAAAAAAGTATATGAACTATCCCCTTTGTATAGTTACTCCCTCCATTTTTTACTCCCATTACTCCAGTTCTTGTACAGCATGGAAAACACTGACTGAAACTAAGTGGTTGCGAGTACTGAACAGTTGTATTAGAAGAGGGAAAAGGATGGGGGGAAAGGGAAGGGCCATCGGAAATCCTCATTTCCAGCAGAACCCATTTACAGGAAATCTTCCTCTCTGGAATTATCAGTTATACAAAGTTCATATCTAATTTTACAATGGCCTGATCTTCACAGGAACATGAAAATTCCAAATGAAAACGATTTAGTGAGCTTGAAAAAAGTGTTTGCTAACTAAACAGGTGAAGGGACTTGTGTCCATGTTCACGTGCTGTTTCTTGGAGATTGACCTGGGAACAGAACGGTATCTTCAGAACACCTTAGAAGAGGGAGACTGAGGAATGAAAATACTTCATTTGGTTCCTTTTCCTTTTTTAGGGGGAAAAAAAACCCCAAACTACTGAATAACAATGGGAACTCAGCACTGCCATACAGGACTGTGCTCAGGGCAACCTGACCTTGTCTCTGCTTGCAGGTAAGACGTTCCATTACTGACACAAGGAGGCACTGATAATGCCTGCTGTCAGCAACTGGCAAATGTCCTAGCATGGCTGAAAGACCAAGTCTTAAGCGCAATCGTGTAATAGAGAATGTCCTTCACAGTTAGCTATTAATGCAATCACTGTGCATCCTTATGCATTGTACTTCTTGCCAAACTGCACCTGAAATCTCAGGATTATCTATGAGAAACATTGCATATGTACAGATTTACAGATACCATCTATCCTATGGATGGTTTCATAATAACAAAATTAATCATGACACAGTTCACTCCTATACTGAATGATACGCATTTTCCTTTCCTTTGTAATCAGCTAAATAAACTAAATTTTCAGAAAAAAAAAAATAAAACAACCTTGGGGGTTGTCTAGAGACCTGGTGTGTTTAACAGTTTGTAACAGAATGTTCTTAGTAAATCTAGATGTAAATTTTGCATTCACAATGGCTGAAAGAGAAGAGCAGAAACAATGTATTATTGTTGTCACTTTAGGTGACAACTTATAAGCCATCTTTCAGTCTATGATGAGAGATAAGTGAATTTTAATAATCTCTCACAAAGTCTGTCTTTTTATTGAAAAAAGGAAAAAAGGTATTCAGCCTTATTTATAAATATGCTTCTTACAGAGAAATTTATTATAGCCAAAATATTGCCTTTGAGGGTTTTGGTTTTGTCTTTGTTTTCAAATAAAATGGCATCTACAGCCTAAGTTTGCAACAGAAAGCATTGAGGTTATTGTTGTTTTTCCTGTCTACATGTAGAACCGAGAATACAATATGGACAGTCTGCATTATACAATTCATCACCTGCAAAGAGGTGGCTTCATAAAATCATTGGTAAATAAAACAAATTCTTTCTTGTTAAAAAGATCCATTTAAATAAAGTCAGAATTATTAAAAAAATATATTTGCAGCTTGGACTCCAGGTTCTTTGGTCATTATGGATTAAATGTGACTAGACTAATAATGAGATTATGAAGCACAGAATTCCCACCTAAGCCTCAGCAAACACTGAATACATCATTTTGAATTTGATACAAGGCTAACATGACTGTGACTTTGACTACAATTACTGACTTCAAATAGAAACTGAATATAGAAACAGAAGAATGGAAACACATAATAGGCTAAGAATTCAAAGACTGTACACAGGGGATGACTCTGTTCTGAAAAAAACAGATTTTTTTTAAATTTGGCGTTTTTTTTCTCTGTTTTTTAGGAATAAGACCTATAAAAATGTTTGTGAAAACCTCAAGAGAAAATAATTGAAAGCTCATACTTGAATGTCATTTTCCATAACCACACAAGGACAAGATTGCAAAGTCAGTTTCTCATTCTTCTGTTAAAGACATTCAATTCTGTACAGCACATTAAATTCTGTATATTAAATTCTATCCTGTATAGTGCAAAAGATTAAAGAATGTGACTATGATTTTCTGGAGATATGACAGAGCAGGTTTTAGCCTTTTTTTTGGGACTAATCGGGATTTTGAAACCAAGTCACTTTCTAAGTATAGACTGGGGTATTTTCTGTTTGTTTCTCACCGGAATACTCATCCCTTTCTTGAAAGATTAATTTTTTTCTTGCTTTTTGTCAAAACTGAAATATTTTTTGCAAAATTCTATACAAAAAGGCCTTCTTAATTACATATAACAATTCTTACTCTTGATAAGATTTCCCAAACAGTGCTTCCTCATCTCAGGTACTGATGTTCTCTCCTAAAAAGCAACCCTTCCTTACAATGTCTGCAGCAATCTCTAATACTTTACATTTAAGTTGCACAGGGTTTCTAGTTGCTTAAGTGAAGTTTACAGTACACCTACACTTATGCTTTCTCATTTCCCATTTCATATCCCTTTCCTCTGTTATGCTTCTCAATATATAAACATATATGACTTGTTATCTGAATGGACTGTAACTTTGTTTCTCGAAATTTTCATTTCCTTCTTAACCTGTCATCTGTTGAGGGTGCTGCATGCATGTATCTTGTGCTACCATCTGTTTGTTTCAGCTGTTCCCTTATTCTTTTGCCTACTACAGAGATTCTCATTCTGTAACTTCTTCCTTTGAGCCCCAGTATAAAGTCTCCTACGTATTTCTCTCTGTTTTTTCCACCAGTGTGTCAGCAGATCTTTTCATTCAAAGATGTCCCATCCCATCTGAAATAATTCCATCTACTAATGGACTAATGCTCAGCTAATGCTCAACATCCATCTAGCAGTTGGCCTAAGCAGCGTTTAGAAACTAAGATTTCTATCAAGTTTTAGAGTCACTTAATAATAGTTGATTCTTTTTAAAAATATATTCAGTTGTACTAGCTTAGTTACATTACTTATTCTATTAAGTGGACAAATCCTGCAGTTTCTTCCCAGAAAGCTGCACCTTTATACCAATGTGGTAAAGTTAACCTTTGGAAAACTCTACACTCAGTGAATACACAAATGTCAGAATTGTGACTATATAATAGCTAAGTTTATAGAAAAACATCTCTTCATAAAGATATTAATATCTTCATAAAGATATTAATTTCTTTTTCTTGTATCCAGTTTTGCTTCTCTATCTGCAGAAACCAATTCTTAACTTTTACGTTTTCTCCACTCTTACGTTTTTAAATGAATGGGATTTGTGAGTCTCTCTTACGTGGCACTGATAGCAGAACAACTTATATCTTCTCTGTCTACAGCTGCACTCACTACAGTCAGTTCTTTGAGATTTACTTATGGCACTTCTTCAATAAACACTGGAAGCATACAAAAATTATTTATAACTAATTATATAGGTTCATGCAGATAAAACAATATGATGGGAGACAAAATTCCTGAATATCTTGTAGCGGGTTAGGAAAATTTCTTATTCTAGAAGATGCCAAGACCAGTTAGATTTATTTCTGAATTTTAAGGAGGAATTAACTATAAATCTAGAGGAAAGAAGATCATTTGAGTGAAAGATCAATAAGTGATTTTTATTTTAAAGAAAGGAAAGTATGACAGCAGTAAAACAAGGATAACATTTCAAAGAGGCAGACTTCAACAAACTCGGAGAACTAGCTTGTTGAGTATCGTGGGAAGATAATCTAAAGAATAAAGGATTACAAGAAAGCTGGCAATTCATGAAGAGGAATACATTAAACATACAAGAAGAAACTCCCTAATACAATGTAAGATTTAAAATACTTAGAAAATCAAACACAGAAACTGAAATTGAAGGATACCTGTAAAAAGCAGCAGTTAGGAAAAAAAGTTTCAGAGAAAAGGGAAAAAAACCAAATATGGTTCAATAATATAATGCAGTTGCAAAAAGGTAAGTTATATACTATGACGTATTTACCTAAGTGCTGCATGAAAAAAAAAAGCCACAGAAAATACTCTGTTCTCTTGATACCACTTAAGTTTCTCTAACTGTTGAAGAGCATGTTTTATAAAGGTAGAGATAACATGCTATTATAAACAGAGAATAAAAGATGAAAAGGATTTAAGATATAACTTAGGAGAATTTGAAAGGAATTAGTTTGTTCAGCTGAAAAGACAAAAGTTGAAAAGAAAATTTGGATGAGGGTGACAACATAAAAATGGTTTCCTAAAATGTAAGAGGAAATTATTATGAGAATTAATTGTTCTCTGTAATGACCGTAAAATGGAAAAAAAAAAAAAAAAAACCAACCTCTAAGCTTATTTTGCCTTCAGGAATTTCAGGGAAAGCTTTCTAAACAGGTAGATGTTGAAACAGAAAAATGTAAATACCTAAGGAAGCTGTGGAACTGGATACTTTAAAGAAGAGGTTACATAAACATCAGCAGGCATGGCCTAGGCATTAAATTGCTCATTGCAGAAAGTCCTATTCTTCCAATTCTTGAATTACAGAAGAATACAATCAACTCACATGGCATTTCACTGCAATCCCAAATTCATAAGAATGAATACATGGTTAATACATGGGGAGACTGAGACGGGACCAACCTTCTGATGTCTAACCTCAACCATTTATGCCATATGTAGCACTTTGTTTGTATAAATAAGTAAAATGCAGTCTGATTCTCTTGCTTTCATCCCCAAACAAACATAACGTACTTTCTATATTAAGTGATATCCTATCTTTGTTGCCTTGATTAATCATTTTATGCCATCTGCAGCATCAACCTCTATGTGATACCCTGAATCAATCACTATTAACGCAGGATTTGGAATCGAAGATCAACAAAAATAGAAGTATCAAATAGCCCCCTCCATGCCAAATTTGAAGGAAACAAGCTGCCACTTGGGTTTTATGTAACAGATACGCATGATTCTAATATGACCGATAACCTTACTTTTCAACAAAGCTATATTAAAACTTTCATTAGACTTCTGCAGTTCTCAACACCACCAAGTGGATTTTTATCTTGCACAGTAGATAAAAATGTCATGTCGTAACCCAGATGGACTCATACTCATAATGAAACAGCAACCGAAAGAAAAACTCCGTATCAACACATGACTGTGTCTGTGGACACATGCATGAAAAGACTCTTCTGCATGCTGATCTTCTTCTTAAAATAAACCCTCCTCTGCTCTGCTGCACTTTCTGCTGCACCTCCTAAGTCTGCAGCAATCTTGCCCAGCAAACCTGTGTATGTACATAGAACAGCACAGGGGGTGTGTCGGTTGAAGGGAAAAGTAGGAGAAAAAGGGACAAGAAATATAATGGATATGACTTCCTTATTAAAGCCTTTAAGAAAAACCTTAGAGGTGATGTTATATAGTCTAAAGGTAAAGGGGGCAATGAAAGACAGTGTGGGAAAGGCTGTGGCAGACTGCTGTAATCCAACAGCATTGTCAGGGTATAGACACATTGTAGTCATATGTCAGCTTAGGAGAAGATTGCTAAAGGGACAATATATAGACATTTTTGAAAAAGAGTATCCTAAAAATCACTATACTCTGATTCCTAGTGGGGGAAGAGGGCTTCACACACCATCAAGTACCTGTGGTTCAAAATTTAGGTTTATGGGGAAAAACATGTGCCTAACATGATACTGAAAAAAAAAAATTGAGAAAAAAAAATGTTATTGCATGGATTTACACACTTATGACCTTAAATAGCTTAGTATTGTGCAACTTGACCATTACTGAAGCATATTTGGATAATGAGTGTCACAGGTGGAAGACTGCTGATATGGAATATTTAAATTCATTAATGTGGTGGCATTAACCTATGTTAGGAACCCAGAAGCTGGGAGAGTGTATACGTTGCAAGCCCTTCATTAGTAAGCGGAGCTAAGAAAGAGGTAAAAAATAGATAATTTGCCTTAAGAATAAGATATTTCTTCAGCAAGCACTCTAATAACATAGTTTCCACTTTTACTTTGAAAGAAAAAGAAATGGATTTTGGAATTTATAAGTACTGACCCAAGTTTCACCCAGAATATTTTAGCTTTACCAGTTGTGCATATCACAGTACCTACAATAAATTAAAATTAACAGCTGGAAGATGACACACTCTTAAGACAGAAGTGATTAGAGAAGGAGCCGGGGAGCCAGTTTAACCAGCTAGCTGGAGATTTCTTCTACATGGGATTTCCTGTACCATCACTCCAAGAAAATTCACAGCACAGGGGGACTATCAGGAGGAACGAGAAATATCTTAGCGTCTGGTTGTCTAAGGATCACAGAAAGCTAATGTAAAGAAAGCCAGAGAACAATCTACAATCCAGAAAGTTTAAAAACTGGCTTAAATTTTATCTCTTAAACTATGCTACATGCCATTCAGATATAAACCAGCATTTTGCTTGCTTCAACCCTTAATTTCATTACTTTATGTTATATCCTGTGTCACAAGTCTATCACACACTCAGAAATGCAAGAACTGTTGGGGTACACTTTGACAGCTGTTAAGCACTATTCAAAGTTCTATTTTCAGCTCTATGAGTAACTCTAGAAAGCTAACATTCATTCAGTCTGACACTTGATGAGAATCTCATGGCTACCCGAAGTGGAAATGTCATGGGCTTTTTCAATGGTCATTTGTAGTCAGGACTAACACTTTCAGCCTTGTCTAGAATGAGTCATACACCACTGCCTAGATTAACAGAGTTTTCTTTTTAGTTTTACTGACTTGCAGTTGCGCAATATAGATTCAAACCAATAAAGAAAATGGTTCCCTCCTTTGGTAATGACAGTAGGAGGTATTTTTCTTCTAGAAGAAAGTCTTGCAAGTGCTTTCTCATAGATATTTCATTTTATCATTCTATTGACATGTTGAGTGTGTCCCATTTGGAAGAAGTCACTACCAGTCGTAAGCTTCCCAGTGGAGTTACAGCAAGCTGGAGCCTTCTCCCATAGGACCTCTATCACTGTAGCAGTTCTGTGCCCACCACATACAGATATTTTTTAATGGAACTGTTGGAAAACTTCTCCGTATACCATTTCTTATCAAATGATATTGTCAGAAAAATCTACATAAAATAAGGTTGTATTAATCATGACAGATAATTCTGTGGGAATGGGACGTAAGACCCACTTTATGGTTCTCCTCCTACATGAGGGGTCAGATCCGCCTACCTGGGTGGGTCAGATGGATTGATCTGAGCCACACAAACTTCTATCATGCCAGGAAACTTCAAACAACTGAAAGTGCATGAGGTATGTTTAAGGTCTTTTCCTCCTCACATAAGTTGAGCAATCCTTCAAAACACACATTTCAGGGTGCACAATCTGCCTTGAAGAGCTGTAGTTAGTTTTCTATTTCCAACCTGAATTCAAAATTCTCAGGATGGGGAACACCTACTGGGGCCTACGTTTCAATTAAATTTATATTGCTATCTTCAGTGAAGCCATCTGTAGTACGAGTGCAAATAAAATGAAAATTTACCACCCCCATTCCTGAAATTTAGCACGTGTGTTGTATTTCACACTTTTAATGTGAGTGCCCCAAATGTCACCACAAAGGCAAACATGCCAGTTTTTAAATATCAGGCACAGCATGTAGTTGCAATCTGTGACAATAAAATCTGGCTTTATAAAGGGAAAAAGGCATGCAAAGGTGAAACACAACTGTGATTTTCCACTTCAAACAGATGAAAATTAGGAATGTTCCTCCTCAAAATTGTGTTACATAAGTTTTATAATAACCCTCATATTCATACTGTAAATGATTTGGAAAGACAGAAAATTATTTTAAATATATCTGTATGCTATTTCAAACAGATTAAACCCCCTAATTTAACAGGACAATTTTCCAGCCTCTAGATTCTAGGCTGCTCTTTTAGTAGTTTCCAATTGTTTATTGTATTCTTTCACTTTGTAACTTGAAGGTTGCACTAAGGGCACTGCAAACAAGTGTACTAAGTCATGTCATCTGATGGGCCAAAACTTATTGAAGCTTCTTTCATGCCAAGGAATTACAAAGTAACTGACATGAAGAAGAAAATACTTTTAGAGCTGAAGCAATTTTACATCAAGAAGATGAAAACAAGGATTAATAGATTTGAATGAATGGTCTTCTGTTTGTACGAGAAAAAAAAAAAGTAAGTTTACAACACAGTGTACCTAAGATGGGAAGTGACTGGCTGTGATATAAGACAGTAAAGATTCATCTTTTATATACTGTATGCAAAACACAAACAAAAATGTTCAAACAAATGCAGAGCAGGCAAGAAAAGACATCAGCTGATACATATTTATACTCTGAAGTGCTACTATGGTAAAACATGGAAAACTTTTTAACACCTTACATTGAATAGTCTCTCTACAAACGATAATTATAAAATTGGTCTTACATTTCTTGGGCTATTTGTGAAATAAATTATAAATTAAGTGCAATAAAAACAACAGAATCTAGATCCACTTATCTTTAAATATCTCATCATTTAATATATGAAAGCAGCCTACTATGCAATCTAAGAAGGTAACGCTATGTGTCTGACTTTACACAATTAAAAGTATATGTGTATTTTTCATGTTAGAATGTGTCTGTCAATTATGTTATGATCTACTGGATTAAGATTAACATTAAATTACACAGAGAGGGAACAAGAGATCTCACACCATCATTCTGGAATCAAGTGTAGTCTCACTAAAGCGAGCATGACCGCGAGCATATTTTGTATTAGTCTTACTTTAAAAAATATTAGAATGTTATGAAATGTTGTCGGGGGGGTGTTCATTATTATTGCTGAAAATTAATTTACTGGTTCAATCCCATTAGAAGTTTTTCAACCATACATTTCCCTTCAACATCACAAGGATTGTTACTGATTGAAAACTATAAGGAGAAAGCAAATGGTTCTTCAAATTATACCTGCAAATACTTTCTTAGTATTTCTTGTATTTCCAATGTCGTCTTGGAGAAAACCAGAAGGGACGGCATCTAGCAACTCAGTACTTTATTGGACAAGTAACAAAATGTAAGTGCTTACTAAAATTTGAACTTGTAGATACATACAACTTAATCAAGTGTAGGAAATTTGCCTTGCATTGCATCTGCACTGCATTTAATTATATAAGAAAATATACTTAAATAATCATAAATCCATACAGTGACCATTATCACCATTATACATTTGTTGTATACAATAAAACCCCCAAACTAGAGGGAACAAGAAAGTGAGAGGGTATTGTATTATATATAACAGTATATATAAAACCAACCCAACCCTTGGCAGTGCAAATTTACAGTATTAAAGGATGCAGTAAAATAACCATTTTAAATTAGTAAATCCTACATTTCATTTATTATACTTCACAGAATAATCGATTGTCAGACATGATGTGAGTAAGACCACAAATCTCAGCACTACAAATTTGTTTTGTTGCTTGGACTGGATATTTTACTATACTTTCCTCCTAACACGGCAAGTTAAATACGAAATTAATCATACATCTTCCCCCTTATGCACATATTTCCTTTAGCTGATGGCTTTTGTTGTAACACAACAAAAGCTACCAAGTCCAAATTTGAAGAGGAATCTCTGAGTATATTTTCAGAATACAGCCATGTGTGCCACACAACAAGTTGCTATGATTTCAGTTCTTCCTTCTAATTGTCAGTTTAAAAAGCACTTTCAGCTCAGACATGAAGATTAACTAAACGCCACCATATCATTCTATGTGAAACACTATTATAAAGCAGTCACAAAATGATTATCCAAGGTCACCGAGTGAATCACTGGTCGAGATGGAAATTGTGTCTTGCATTTCTAGTTCTCCTTTTGAAGGGATTAATTCAAATATATGAGGATTTCTAATGAAATACTTCCACTGCTTTATACATAAGCATCCATGGCAACTGTTAAAGTGTCTTGGTGAATTGTGATCTAACTTCTAGCTGCTTTTTTTGAAAACAAAACAAAACAAAACAACTCCCCCCCCCAAAAAAAGAAACAGGTATAGGCACATCCCCAAGCACTAGAAAAGGTAAATTCTTAGTTGTAGTGTGAATCCAGCTCATATTTAACTTTTATTTAGAAAGTGATTAATCTTCTAAATTTAATGATTTGCACTGAAATGTAGTAGGAGAAAATTTACAAAGCTGTTTTATTTCACTCACACAGACACACACACACACACTGTCACGCATTTTTTCATCTTTAAGTATGCAAAAGCCAGACCAGAAGTTTGATTAGATTCAAAACTTAAACCCCAAACCAGCACAGCTAATAATCCAATCTAATCTGAACAACACCACTCATCCAGTTATTCTTGTGTCAAGCCCATAATTCTGGTTGAACCACAGATCAGATTTCATCAACAGAAAGCCATCCCACTCCTAGCTAAGACATTCAAAGGTATAATTAGCCTCACTCAAAAAAAAATGTGGGTTTGCTCCAGCCCAAATCTATTCAGATTCAGATTCTAAACTTGAGATCTGGTTTTGCCTTTGCCTGATGAACAATAAAAACACACAGAAAATATTCACAGTGAGGAGATATAGATATATCTCATATCCTTTAACTACCTATGTTTCCACTTGATAATGCAAGGATTACACTAATACAAGAAAAATATCAATAAAAAGTTTAATTCTTTATGGCTTATGGTATACTTCTGTACCACTTGACATCAATGATTCACAAGGTGTAAAATATTAAATGTATTTTATGGTTTCTTCAAAGAAATGTTATAGATTGAGAAAGCTTTAAGTGCCTTAAGGTTCAATACTAATACGTTTTTAAAAAGTACTTTATACAGATACCAAAAATGCTTTCACTTCCATATTTAAATGTTCCTCATTGTGCTGTTGTATTTTATGTAGTAAAATCTTCCATATATCACTTACTTTTTTGTCTTCATTATATTTATGGAAAATTTCTTGTGCTCTTTCTTCACCACCATCCGTAAACAGCATAATAATCTTATTGCAGTTAGCTCTAGAGACACTGTGCTGTAGGAGATACAAACAGAAGCTTTTTTTAATTTCAGGCTATAAGGAATAACAACTGTTATATTTGATGGCTTTCATATCAACATGCTTACTACTTTAACATGGTAATGGCAAAACTTCCAAAGTCTTTTACAATTTCACCCAATACACCTTTCTGAATGAAGAAAGGGAAGGGAAGGGAAGGGAAGGGAAGGGAAGGGAAGGGAAGGGAAGGGAAGGGAAGGAAAGAAACCAAAACAAAACCAGTGTTATGAAGGGAAGGGAAGGGAAGGGAAGGGAAGGGAAGGGAAGGGAAGGGAAGGGAAGGGAAGAAACCAAAACAAAACCATTTTTCTGTTCCATGAGACTGAAATATGACTCATTTCAGATCTGACCCAACACAGAGGAATGGGGATCTGGTGGTTCCTCTCACCTCCATCAACACAAGGAAAGCTCTTTAGCTTGTACCCATCACAACAACCCCACAGCGATGCTCTACAGATGTTCTGCATGAGACTTGTACAGTGAGGGCCTCTAAACATTTTTACTCTTCTCTTTTCTCATCCTTACTTTTTTTCTTATCCTTACTGTCCTTGTGGAAATTTGGGAACAATGACCCTCTAATGAATTACTGAATATTCTTTTTTTTTCTGCTGGACTCCTATTCACAGAAACTATCAAGCTCACTGACCACTTAAATGAAAACTCTGATAATTTAGGCATCCTATAGGTACATCTATAAAACTCTACCTTATAAACTTAGAAATAGTTTTGCATTTGCTATTTTTGTCACATTTCCTTAAAATAAACTCCATCTTCCACTTCTTTGATTCTTTCCTGGGGTTTTTTATTACTTTTTTTTTTTTTTTAAATACAGTGAAATGAATAGCTAACCTAGAAAGGTATTTTAGAATCAGGTTTACGTAATATATTGCAGCAAAGATATGGCTGCCTAGAGTATTAAGATCTCTCCATCACCTACTTTTCTAATTACATTGTAACTCAGAGGTGAAGCACTGAGCATGTTCCGTTATTTCTGGAGATCAAGCCTGGAATAGAGAGAATTGAGAAGAAGCCCCTCTGACTCCTAATTCAGCAGTCAAAGTAACTAGTAAAGCCACTGAGAAAAACACAGTGTGTTGTGCAAAGGAATAAAAATATTGTTCCACAGACGGAACAAGAGACATGAATAGGAATTTTGGCTCCTTATGAAAGGAGCCAAAGGCTCCTCCTTTGGCATTCGTCTTCTTTCCTTATTCCCTAAAAGTTAAGAATCTAGTCTAAGCAAATTGTTCATTAATTTTACAGCCAGTGTTCCTTGTCCTCTGTGTTGCATACAAATGGTCCTAGTTAGACACATTTTGCTACTTCTGAGTAGTTGGATGTGACAGAGTAAAACCCTTAGAGAGTCAGTAAAATAAATTCAACTTCCCCTTCCACAAGCCTGAATTTTGCTGTATGAATTTACTATACAGTCAAGGAAAGAAATAGGAGGGTCATCCTTACAAAGTACCTAGCTCTCCCTTGCTTTAGTCTTTGTGACTAGATAGTGACTAACTTTCACCTGGCTGGTCAGGTGAGATGATCCCGCTCCCTTTCATTACTTTTCAACCTACTCTCTGATCTGATTCCTTGTTCTTCTGTAATAAAGAGACCGAAACACCAAAGCCAGCCCTCAACATCAGCCAATAATCCTCAAAATTGCAGGTCTATGGTTCTACAATGGTCCCAGAAAACTAAAATACAAAAAATTTGTTTGCAATCACTATATTAACAGATGAATAATTATTCCTCAGAGATTATTTGTATTGATAGTTCAATATTCAGTGAATAACTACTTATTTAATCATTTGAAAAAAAAACAAGTCCAAAGATTTTCCTACATGTAACAACACATAAAAACCACTTGAAATCAATACATTCTCTCCAATCTCATCAGCACACTGTGTTTCATTTGGAATTAAATAATTTATGACCATTTTTTGCTTTTGAAATATAACCTACAAGATACTGCTTTGGGCTGCAATCTTTTCGATATTAAAAAAGTAATAAAAGTAGAGTTGGATACTTTATAAATAAAGAAACTCACCTACATTTACAGTGATTTAATATACAGGCCAAAATAAAATCACAGGGAAACCAGAGATGACAAGGAAGGGGACCAAGGCCTGATCATATTATAAAACTTTCCTTTTGATTTTAAAATGAGTGCTATTATGGGAAATGTGAACTTGAGCTAACCTTTGTTTTAACTGACTAAACCAGGATTTTTCTAGCAGCTTTCTTAGCTTATGCTAATACAGTATCAGAAAAATGCAGTGGTTTCTCTTTATCTCCTAGTACTTACCGAAGGGCATTTACTTACACTACACTGTTTAGACACTGAAGTCATGTCATGGAAAAAAATTCCAAGGTCTTAGTAGCCTCCAAACAATATTGGAAATCTGAACATGAATAAGCTCAAATCATATGACATTTTCCCACCATAAAAACTTTGCATCCTGATGAATGAACTTTACAGATCAGTTTCTTACAAGTGATCAAAAGGAAGGCAGAATTGCCTTTACAACATGTCTTCCCCCCCCATTTGCACAAAGATGGAGAGATACTGGCTCAGGGAGTGAATATAAGTGATTTTGTAACGCTGATGAAGTAATTTCATCGTTTCTCTGAACAGTTTGCCTCACCAGTCCAATGGATGGCTCTGCCCTCCCATCACAGACCACAGCTGAAGAGGAATGTGTTGCCTATACAGCAGCTTCCCCAGGACAAAAAACAGCTTCTTAGCTTAAACCACAGAAGAATGCAAGTTGGAGCTGAGTCTACATATTCATTTTTAGCTCTCTCCTGCACTTGATAAAGGCTTTTCTTTTTCTTCTTTCAAAAAAGCAAGCAAGACATGATCCATTTTATGCTGTGCCTAAAATTGCTTTTGTTTTATACAAGTTTCACATCCTTAAAATTAACTCATTAAATGGCAGGTCAGGATTATTCCTCATGACTTTAGGAATGCATTTTTCATTATGAGTTTCATGCCACTGAAGAAGGAAACAGTAAACCAAGGCAAAAATCAACTACTTGAATCAAGAAGAGATTATTTCAAGATAATTTTTATGACAAATCATAGTTGTTGTGGTATGGGGAAAAAACCCTCCTGACTTCCTGGAGCTGAAGTATTATTATTTTCAAAGAAACAGAAAGCTAATATAACAATAAATAATGGAAAAATACTGCATAAACATGATGGAATCCAGATTATTGATACTCACTTGAATTAGTATGTTGAAAAAAACTGAAGTGTCTATTTCCATCTAGCAACATATCAGACAATAAGTTTTTCATGGCACAAGTAAAATATTATTTTGGTATTCAAAAAAATCGTTAGAAATAACTGTCATCCAGAAATAGTACCCACAAAATTATTACGAGAATTTGAGCTGTTAAAAACTATTCATTTTTCATGGATCTTAAAGCAATTTGACTGTTTGAAATCGTAAACATACAACTGGAAGCTATCCCTAAGCGTATTTTTTAATTATTTGTTTAAGCCTGTATTATATCATCCTATTATATTGTCTTGTCACCAGAGTCTCGCACTAACTCCATCACCAGCCCTTGACTCTTCCTGCCAAATGGATTTGCCAATATCTGGAGAGGATGACTGTATTTCTATAACCTATAACTGCAATCTCTTAATTTCCCTTGATATACACATCCACAGTGTCCAACCATAATTTAGAGCCTTGCAGAGATTATGTGAGGCTAATCAGACCTCTGACTCCAGTTACGAGAGAGACAGTCTCACTATAAGACTGATCAATTATTTTTTTAAGCAATTTTTTACTCCTACAAACAAGTCCACTTTGAGGCTTCCCCTGTGTTCAGGACTTCTTAATACTGCCTGCACACAAAGCACGTATCTGGCGCTGCACCAAATATAATACATAACGTTAATCAAATATAAATGTTATGAGGACAAGCTGTGTTTGGCAAAATTTCTTGTGTCTTGCTGGTTGCCTTTGAATGAGATGAATGAAGAAAAAGGGGAAATGCTGTTCTGCCTGGTCTGAAAAAGTCCGTCAGCTTTTAAAATCCTGTTTGCAGTTTTATATAACCATCAGCAGAGGGCACACAGTCATTTCCCCACCAAACCCCTCTGCTCATCTAAATAGTGATCTGCTGAGAAAATACCCTTGAAAACATTGTATTTTCTTTTTCTCCATCAAAATTTAACAAGGTTCGGAATTTTTCAACCAGCTCTAGCCCTAAGCTGCATATGCAATGGCAGGGAAGCACCCTGAAGTCCAGAATCTGGCAGATTAGGGGAAAAAATTAAACATTTGTACACTGAGAGACATAACTGATATATTAAAAAAAAAAAAATACACTTAATATTTATTAAGCTAGTTCCTTAACGTCTGTAAATTGGTATAGCTTTATTTACACTAAGGTGATGATCCAATATGCAATTTTTATGAAGGTGAAATGTAAAATATTTTTTTTTAAACAACTACACAAACTATTTAAAAAAATGACTAATAAAACCCTAACATTTGTGGTAAATGGGAAACATTACTACTTAGAAAGCTAGTGCTTGGGTGCAAACTAGAAAGTACGATGTAATTAAAACATGGAGACAATGCATTTAATTTTTGAGGAAACGATTTTATGCATGAGGAAAAAGGAACTAGAATACTCTCAGGTGCCTAATATTCCTCTGTTAACTAAGTTATTTGCTCCCCTCTGTCCTGCTCAAGCCATGATCAACTATTTATTACATGTAATAAATATAAAATCGCAGGTTAACTAAACTTTGCTAGGAGATACTGTGGTAAAACTGAAATAATAAACAACCAACTTTGTAATATTCTGTAGCCTTCAATTTTAAAATTACCTGGAAATCAACCACTACCACAGCTATGTGCCAACTGAGAATCACATGTTAAATGAAAAACTAGCTGAATGAATGAGGTAAAAACAGTACAGCACATTGAAAACCAAATTTATTCCCAAATCTTAGCAATCTGCTGGGGGATCTGCAAAGAAAAAAATTTATTGTTGGGATAAGTTTACGTGCTAAATAAGGTATTGTACTGGTTATCACTCAGTTACATGATGGAAGAGCATGCAGTGGCCATCTGAACGTTCAAGTTCTCCTTCTTCACTTTAAAGCAGAGAGATGACTTTCATACTTACATTTAGCAGCTGTTCAAAAGCATAGCTAAAGCCTTTCTTGTAATCTGTAATTCCTTTAGCAGAGATTTTATAGACAGCTTCTTTCAGCTTCTTCTTGTTCCTCACGTTAGCTTGGACAAGGTGATTAAAGCAACTGACGTTCTGAGCATTATTGTTAAACTGTAAAATAAACAGAATAGTATTAAAGACAGTTAATTCTCTTTTCTAGGTACTGTAGTAGTAAAAGCTAATGTTTTCTTGATCCATGAGATAAAGCATCTCACACCCGGATTTTCCCTTCCACAACATTGAGAATGTCCAGCAGTGTCTGCAGATTTCAAAATTGGGCGAAATATATATATATAAAAAAAGGTATTTGATGCTCCACTCTTTGTTGCATTCCAAAACCCTCTACTGTATTGGGAAAACTCTCACAAATATTTTTAAAGCTCATACAATGAAATCAAACTGAGAAATGCAGAGTTAGGGAAATAAAAAACATGAGAATATGTTTATCTTACTTTTTTTAATCACTGAAAAATATTGGTTGAATTATCAGGTGACTTCCATATTGCACGTACTACTCTGTCTCTAAACCTGCTGTTTTACAATGACACTTGCAGGTTATAATCAATTAGTACATATGTGTTACAGAAAAAAAAATACACTCTTGGGGCAAAGGAAGCACATGAGAGTATAGCTGTAAATAGGAGAATATTGTTAATAATAATACAAGGTTTGTGTACTGAGAACACACATATTTGTGCTCTCTTACCCACATATCCGTAAAGACTACTCCATGAAAAATTCATTTATACAAGATTCTGATATTATTTAAAAACATACATAGAAAATTTTTTATGTGCAAAATGTTGTCTGCACAAGTAGAAATCAGGTTATGATGTCTTTAAAATTTGTCTCTGTATAAAATACATATATGTCCTGGTAGAGAGAGAGTGATACAGAAATATGTCTCACTTTTTAGCTACCTCTGTATCTATCTATATAAAGTCAAAGGTGAGACTTCTCTTAAAAAATGCCTTAGTATGTGTGAGTCTAACTGTAGTCTTGAATGAAAGTGCATATTACTGCACATAATCTGTGTTGAACTCTATTTGAATGAAAATCTCTTTTTAACTACAACACAGTAAATTTTATTTAAGATACTTTTGACTAATTAATAAAACTATTGTCTTGGCCGATTTTTAAACTGTTTTATCTATCCAGACTTCCTGTGTGAGCTTTTTTTCTCACCGGCAAATAAGATGTCCAAAAAACTCTGTAAAACTCCATCTCAGTAAAGGCACTAAACCCCAGACCTCCTAATTTATGTTTCAGCTGAAAACAAATTACTATGTCTCTTCCTGATTGAGGGTCTTCAGTGAAAGTAAATGTAAATGTAATTTTGTGCTGTCAACCTGGTGCAAAGCCTTAAAATAGCTTAAAAATCAGGCCCTGTTGGCTTAAGTCTCAATGCTGCTAATTAGTTCAATAGTACTGTACAGAAGATAAGGTAAATAAGGTCACAGATTTCAATAACTTCTCAGACTACTTACATGTCTAAAATAAATCACTAAGTACCAGGCACAAAGTACAGAGCGAGAACTGCTATCAGCAGCAAACATCAACTTACATTGTAATTGTAAGACACTTACAATGAACAGAACTTAGAAGGATGAAGGGATTGATAATATCAAACCATTTTTAATAATGAGTAATAATTCAATTCCAAGTTATTAGGATGCTTAGGAGGTACACAGACCTTTCCATGTCCCAGAATCAGATGCGTACAGATGCATGCTCCCTGCCCTTAGGACCAAACAAAATATGAACTACCAGTAATTTTTATCGAACATCCACTTTAATCAATGAGACTTCTGCTATTGGCTTAGTAGAAGCAAATGTATAACAGCAGTACAGCTTATGGCAGAGATGACTGATGGAGAAAGGCATCATCCTCAGCAGAAGGTTTAGCCTAATTGGTTCCAGTCCCTTCTTGAAAATAGCCACAGAGCTGCAGCTGCGGGGTTTCTGGCTGTAAGTGAGCAAATCCAAGCACTATTATGAGAGCATTTGCTATGCTGGATTGTAACTTGTGGTTCCACATGTAATTTCTTATTCTCACAAAAAGGATGTGTCATAGTGCTGCATGAACTAAAGACTTTAAAGCGTGAATTTGTCCGCCTCATCTTCTAATATCATTATTGTACCACAAGCCACTCCTGCATGTATGAAGAAAACCCACTATTTTGATTTTGAGCATTAAGTAGTTCACAATTAATCTCATAGCTTGTCATCTTCATACTATATTTCTTTTTCCACGGAGGTTATTTTTGCTTATTCCTCATGAGTTAATATTGTCTTTTGGTGAGCTATGGTATAGCTGCAGTTTTCCTGAGAACCGTATTTGCTAAAAAATTGTATGGATTCTTGCTAGGCAAGGATATACACTATGAGAATAACATATAAGAATCTTCATATGTCTTTCTAATTAACAAGGACAGTTATTGTTCTGTCCCAGTTTTATAGCTCTGTTTCCCAGGTGATTAAAATCTGTGGGAGCAAGTTATTCTCAAATGACTTTATGTAAAGTTTTCTGTCCCCTTTTCTATCAATATGCAGCTCCCAATGTGTCATAAGGAGTCAACTGTTTCTAAAAACATGCAAAAGTGTGAATAAGTATTTTAACTTTGAAAAATGCAGTGTTGTATTTGACCAGGCATTCTGCAAAAGAGTCAGTTGTATATAATAATATGACAAAGGTTGCTTATTTATTTTTGTAATATTCTCTTTATCAGGGCTTTAATTGTCATAATACCGCAACTATAAATACAGTATCATGTATCTAAATTATTTACAGTAACAAAAGTATGAAAACAGGATGAGATAATGAAGATTAAAAATATTTTCCAGTTCTCCCAGTATCACAATGCAAACTTCACCTTTAAAATAAATGAACACATGGAATTGGACTACATATAATGAAATTTTCAGCTTGAATATTCCTTTAATGTGTGCCGTATTTCCCAGAAAAGAATAATTTTGGTAGGACCAACCCTCCACTATGATTAAAATGTAAAACTCCCAACTGAACCCTAAGGTATCTATCCATTGTGTGATTTTAGAGCCATTATCTTTTACAAAAGTTCCTTCCCCTGACTCAAACAAATTATGGTCATTTATTTTTCCATTTCCCCTCAATATCACATGGTGATTTTTATTCACTGTGCTTAAGCAGCATGTTTTGCTGGTTAAGAAAGACCACAAAATGATCACACAACTGTAGTCTATTCACTTTGATGCAGAACACTGACACACTCAATGGTGTTTCTTACAGGAGTTTCTTACAGAAGTAACTAATAAATTACCCGATGATTATTAGGTACGTTAACCATGTGGGAGAGAAAACATTGTGCTGTAGAATTATTTCAGCTTGTCTTGACCTGATTTTGTAACCATGATTGGAAAAGTACTCAAGTAAAGTAATTTTAAAAATACAAGATCTAAGAATGAATTCTAATTGTGAGATGGGATGAGAGTACAGATCTTGTGCTTGGAAAGTAGAACACCACCACTACCTAGTAGGTAGCTCTACTCTACACAAGCCAATTTCATCTCAAAAAGAAGAGTGAAAACACTGTTCTGCTTCATCAGTGACATTACATGCAAATTATTTCATAAGCTAATATAAAACTAACCATAGATTCAATCTTATGGTCAGTGCATGCCTTGTCTTAGGCTGTAGTAAACAGCGGTTTAGGAGTTCAAGTGAAAATTTAGTGACAAGTGAAAATTTCTCCCTGAAATGCCACTAACATTAAACTGCAAAACTAAATTGCTTGCTAGCAGTCCCGCAAATGTATCAGGATAATTATTTCTATGAAGGTCAGGTATCTAGCATATGGATTGGTAATTATAGATACAAAAATGACATTTTAAAAATTGACAGGAATACTGGCTCAAACTGTTTAAGCAGTTAACAAGTAAACTGTACCGTACTTACACATGATGTAAACTGAACAAAGGGTCAAGGTCAAAATATCTGCATCTATAGATTGACAAATGCTGATGTAAAATGAAGGAGAGAAATAACACAATTATGGAACATAGAGTTACATCAACCAAAGTCTGCAAATGCTGTAATTTAATTAAGAAAAATATTTGAGCCAGCTGTTTTGAAATATATCAGTCAACGTTAATGTTAACGTCAGTCAACAAAGCAGATGAGAACAGTTTTTGATTAGATAAAGGAATCAGTAGATGGAACAACAACCCTCCAAAATGAACATTTACCTGTTTGCTAGGAGGTGAAGGCAAGTCTGAAGATTGAAATGTGACTGATAAAAATGTCCAAAGGGGGGAACAAAATTCAGGGCTACATTTAATTAATTTGAACTCCAGTAAAATACTGAAGTAACTGAAAGATTTCAAGTGTAAAAGCCTTCAGTTTGCCCTTAAAACTGGCTTGTCATACCTGCTACACAACACTAAAATAATTTTGCTCTTTAACCAGTTGACCATGTGACAAATACCAGGACTATTCATAACTTTGAATTAGCCAAACTGAGCCAGTTTTCAGTTATACTCATCTGAAATATAATAACAATAGTGGCATTAACAATTTTTCACACATTAAGATAGCAAAAGCCAAAATACCTGCAATAAGCCTATGACAATTACTGGTCACATTACCTGTCTCCTAAGAACCATAATAATGCTTATTTAAGGTTGGATGATTCTTGAAAACCAGTTAACAATATACTCAGTCACTTAGTATCTAGCTGGAAGAAAGAACATGCAACATTTCAAAAACCAGTTGCCACTTCAGAAAGTCCATGTTCTTACCAAATCAAGTCCTATCAAAGGTTTAAAATTAAAAGTTATTACAATCCATACTTTATTGAATAAAATGCCCTCAATGTATCTATATGAAATGTCAGCTGGGTATTTATCAGACTGGCATTTCCCCCTAAGTATTGCAGTAAAGATAAACATATGTCATAAAAATGCTATTGTGGTAAAAAGAAAATAAATGGAATTTGTGTACAATGCCGTGGGCTCAATGAGTCACTTACAAAACCACAGATGACATTTGGAGGCAAACCATTCAATTGTTAAAATCTAAAGCCACCCTATACAGTACGTCACTACCAGTCACAGCTTCTACTTTTTCAACTATATAAAAAGCTTACTCCTTATCTAAGCTAAAATAAGAAGTGCTTGCAGCAAACCACTTGGAAATCATGGAAAGCAGGATAACCTTAGCTTTTTAATTTAAAGTATCATGAAGTATTAATATAATTAAATTTGTCTTGCACTTATATAGCAAGGTATAGGCTCTAGATGTATTTTTCACTAGATTATTTCTCATTACCCAATTTATTTATATCCTTTTGCAGCCTCTGCCTTTGGGATCTCCCAGAACAATCCTCAGGTCTGAGGAAATGAAGACCTCCTGTTCACAGGTTTGGGCAGGAATACCCAAGCCTGCACTAAGAGTATTAGAGAACTTCATCTAGTTGACCTCAAAGCACCAGTATAATCTTTGGCCATATATGGGGCAACTCAATAACTTGAAAGATAAGTTAATCAATTCAACTTAATATGAAACTCTGAACAAAGGGTTTTGAGTTTAACGCTGCTTGAACCTTGTCATTCTGGAGAAGGTCAGAAACAGAAATACTATTCTGACAGTCTTACAAGGACTTTGTCTTTATCCTCCTATTCAGAGAAGGATCAACTTGCAAAACCAGTGGAAAATTATACAGAATTGCAGTGAAATATCTAAATGCTAGAGACCTTTCCCCTCCCTTGGGTAGTTCCATTGAGCTGTGGGCTCCTCCAGCCACATGGACCTCTGCAATCCATAGTGTCCCAAGATGTTAAACTGATGGACAAGAGAAGGGGTTGTCATTCTGAAGCCCCCTTCTGATTCCAGCATAGTTAGTTCTGCATTGTTAAAACCGTCTTCTTTTCCAGAGTCTCCACATGCTCTCACTAAGAGCATCCTTCTTTAAAATTATTAAAACTCCTACCCCAACACCAGGATATTAGAGGAATCAAAGGAAGTGAAACAGAGATACTGATTTATTTCTTATATCTGTTCCCACTCTAAGCGCTCTGTGGATATGATGGCAGATCAAGCAATGAATTAACAAGAGACCCTACAGACAGGTGTTTTCATTAAAAGGACAGTATAAGACATAAGGGGGGGGGAGAAACCCTCATGGAAAAAGGCTGCAAAATGAAGAAAGAAAGGATCAGTATTCAGAAGTGGGACATACAGGGACTGGAAAACATTTGAGACAGATAAGTGGGAAGATCAAAGCTATCAAGCAGCTGGGAGAAAAACAGTAAACAAAATAGATGAGAAGAAAAACATGTATATATTTTTTTTTTTCTAAAACTGCATTCC
>NW_008825150.1:4977158-4984150 GCF_000699105.1 Pygoscelis adeliae
CTTGGGAGATTTTTTGATAAATCTGCCTTTTGCAGATACCAGCCAACCTCTCCCCAGTTGACAAGCTTTAGCAAGTGACACACAGTGTATAACTCCCAGGGACATCCACACTTCAGCATCACAGACATTTTCAAACATTACTGAGTGTCTCGGACTCCTTGTGAAATAGCTCAGAACTGTTCTTATTTTACTGGTGAGAAAAGTGAAGCAACAGGGAAGAAAACAAGTAAATCCAAGGCAAAGACATGGCCAGAAGCTTTAATCTTAATTCCCCACTACTAGAGCACCAGAATATGCTTTTTCCCTTTCCTTTGTGCAACCAAATCCAAGTCCTCAAATTTGCCCTTTAACTTGATGTTAGTTATTTTGCTATATGCCATTTAAACCACAAGGTCAAATAGGGCACAAATTCTTAAAGCATGAATTCTCATAAACAGCTCATCACTTAAACTTCTTCAAAAGGCACACACAGCTAATGCAATTCATCCTGAAGACTACAGTGCTGTGAGAGAAAAATCTGTGATTTCACAAGCAATGTATAAATTGATGAATGTTTCAAATTCTCTTCTATATATCCATCTATCCCTCTCTATGTATCTCCATCTCCTGAGAGCTATAAGGGATATAAATCTGAAATCCGATGTCAATCATTCTTTTGGCAAATGTAGGAGGCTATTTAAATACAAATAAAAGGTTTCAATTGAGTCTGCTTCTTTTATGAAAGGAAACCCAAAGCATCCCCTTCATTGCTCTGTATTAGACTTCACATTACGTGTAATGCTAGCAAAACAAACAGGCATCAAAAACAGCAGCATAAGAAGAAATGTTATAAAGAATTATAGAGTAATATCTTGAGGCATTCATTTATCTTGATCAGAAAGTGCTTATTACTGTTTCTGACAGTCAAGAACTTTTTTTTCTGCTGTATCGGATGTTTTCATACATATGGGTTCATATATTTTTAAATAATTCTGTTTGTGTATAGGTATGTACTTAATTTTTTTTATAACATGATCAAGAAAGCAAGCTTCATCAGTTAACATTTATCAGATGTGATCTGGACAAAGCACTAATCCACTGAGGAATGCCTCAATTCTCAGTAAGCACAGCAATAAGTTTATGTGAATACAAACCCTCAGGAAAAGAGATTGAGGAAAGCAGCACCAGCTCTGCAATTCAATCTGAGAAATACAAAATCTTCTGTAAATCATCTCATTACTGGAAAATGCAACAGCATAAACAAATCAAAACCAGCAAATTAATGACATTTTAAAAAACTTTTTCAGATTTTAGTCACTAGGTGGCACTAAAACAAAAAAAGTTGAACTACTCTTACAAATGTTGTCTTGAAATGGGAAATTTTACACTTCTGGTGGAGGTCACTGGTGCATTCTGTGAATGGCATAAATTTCCCATTCCAACTAAAACAATTAAATACTCTTGTGTGCCAAATGAGTGAAGAAGCAGGAATATTAACTTCCGCCTTAAAAAAAAAATTCAACATGTTGAACACAAGAGATCCTAGCTCCAGGAGGATGAAAATCTATTCTTTCCATACAAAGGATCCATATTACCAAAACAGGCATCTCGATTTCCAACAGCTTTACAAACTGTGTTTACAATGCTCATAATGGAAAAGCTGTAAAAGTTAACATTTCTCAACCAAGCTCCTATCTAAATGTCTTTCTGCATCTTCAAAATCTGTAAAAGTGATAACATTCTTATTGAATATTGTTTAATACCAAATCTAAGTAAAAATTCAGATTTTCCCAACCATCCTTACCTGACTCCCTATTCTTCACTCGTTCCAGTTAGTTTATTAACATCTACTGATTCAACATAGCATGTTTAATCAGACTCTCCTGAAATTACACTTCTAAGCTAAAAAAAAACTCCAAACAAAAAACTAAAAAAAAACCCTAAAAAACTACCCCGCCAAAACTGACATTAAGTGAGACCCTGCCTTAAACTCTATACAGACTGTATATTTTTAAAAATTCAGAAATGTTTATCTTTTATAGAAAATCATAGAAACTTGAACAAAGCAGTAATTCCTATACTTACACTTCCTACAGAAACAAAACTTATACATATAAAATACCAAGATCATGATAGCTGAATAAATCAGAAACATCACTCCGGGAATACTAAAAATTGAGAAAAACATAGTCAGCTTGCTGAAGACCTAATCAGATACTACTGCTGCTGACTTTCAATCCGCTGAGGCTCGTTGCTATGCTACTTCTACCTCATGGCTAAATCAGCTTGGTGACCCAGTTGTATCTATACATATTAAATGAGCAATAGTGAAATAGACCTGATTTCATCAGGCTTTCGTCTTGTAGCTAAATCCAGCTTTGCTGATTTCTTTTCCTTTTTTTCCTGCTGCTTTAGGCTTGGTAATAGGATTTTAGGGTTAATCTTAAGAATAACTGAATCTTGAATAAGGCCAGTTACCATGTATATTTCAGCAGTAAGAAGATATTATAAATATTTATCAGAACCCATTTAGAGAATAGTAAGAAAGCAATTTGCAAAGTTTTATTCCCATTTAGATCTCAGTACACAGAAAATTTGAGGCAGTTCAAGCAATAAAGGTTTGTAATTTAACATGCGAAAAAATAATACGTGGTGTTAAAGTTCAGCATTCATATCTTGCTATAGAATAATTGTTTTCTCCTATCCTATGACTTGCATAGAGATAATCTTCAGATATACAGTACAACCCTACATATACACTGTAAAGAAAATGTTTAAACCTTATTCTACTACTCACTAGGAGCACTCCTGCATTTCTTAAATTGTATTGCAAGTATAGGAAGCAATAAAATTAAGACTATGTGTCAATTTACACTATTGTCATTTCTTGAAATTTAAAATGCATCACATTTCTTTTCATTGTGAAATGGATATATGTGCATTATAGACAGAATATACATATAAAGTGCAAGAATGCTTAATACTAAGTTTTTGAAAGGACTCTTGACAGATCACAGATAACAGCGTTCAACAACAATGTAACTGTTAAATCATGAAATATCTGCTGAAAAAATATTGTAGCATAGTATGAGACAAATATTTGGGAAAGGATCAAATACTGGGCTAAAATCTACTCTCAGTTAGCTTTGTTAGCCTTTCTAACCAATATGATTATCTGCACATAAATCAATGCAAAGCTCCCACTGAGTACAAAAGGATTAATGTTCAGACCATAAAGTATGATGCTGTGCTGTGAATCTCAGTTACAACAAAGAACGTCAACATAGGCTGAAAGATGAATTAGCTTAGCAAGATGAACCCATTTATGGTCATTTCATGATGCTGTGGCTAAGTTAGCATGTATTATTTGCTTAAGATCATGTGTACTGAAAATTTCAGTACTGTAAACTTCAGCATCTCCCCGGAAACCTGGCTGATCTGAACTATTGCACTACTGTAGTGCTGCAGTACTGTAGTCTTCACTGTATGGCACTGCTACCCAGATACACTCTAGGAGAGAGCTGTAACAAGAAGAGACTTTCTAGAAAATTATTTTGTAGACTTCTTTTTATTATCACGTGACTGGGGAAATCTTCATTCAGTCAAATTCCAGTTGTTTAGAACATGAAACACCCTTGGCCAAAAAGATGAATCATAGAATCATAGAATATCTCGAGTTGGAAGGAACTCATAAGGATCACCAAGTCCAACTCCCTGCTCCTTGCAGAACTACCTAAAACTAAACCCTAGCTCCTTGAACTCTGACAGGCTTTGTGCTGTGACCACTTCCCTGGGGAGCCTGTTCCAGTGACCGACCACCCTCTCGGTGAAGAACATCCAAACTGAACTTCCCTTGACACAGCTTCATTCCATTTCCTCGTGTCCTCGCTGGTCACCAGAGATAAAGGTTGGAGTATTAAACCTTTATCTATAAACTCACTGGATATGTGAGGTTGCTACTCAGGGCGTCAAAAGCAAGATGAATGTTTAGTCAGTGCACCAAATTACAAGATAGACGTACGCTTTGGTGCCAGGCCACATAACTGGGGGATGGCAGGGGGCTACAATGTCACCTCCATATTCCCAGGGCTTGACTTAAATATGCCTATCACCCTTGCAGGGCAGAGCAACGTGCCTGGCTGCGCATGGTGCCTGGGTTTCACAGGCAGTAAGGAGGCTGCAGCAGCACAGTGCTGGTGTGTAAGATGCTGCCGCTAAGGCAGGGAAGTGTGAGACAGGAGGGAAAAATGTAAGTCTTGAAAGCGTGAGACTTGAGAAGTCGATGAGTATTTCATTTATTTTGCCGAAGTTAAGAGTTCCTTTAGATTCACACCAAACTAACATCTTGCCACATATATGTCTCAAAACTTTCACCTATCAAATAGATGACATTTATCGAAAATATATTATGAAAAGGGGGACCATAGAATAAACAGCTCCTACCCTGTCCCAAACCTTATGGACAGCCTGCATTTTTCTCTTTTTTCATTAACATGATAAGTCATCTTTCCCCAGCAGAATCAAGAAAGCCATCCCAGCCCAGCCTCTTCAGAACTGGTAAGGAATGAGTTCATTGTTCGAGAGACCATTCACCCACCACAAATTTTTAATTATACTGTCACAACACCCCCTAATAATTGTCTCCTGGTTGGAAAGCTGACTCAGAAATACACTTTTGGTCCAGCATCTGACATGCCATAAAAACTCACAGGATCGATGATACGTCTGACATGTAGCAGGGTGTCCTGGTTTCGGCAGGGATAGAGTTAATTTCCTTCCTAGTAGCTGGTACAGTGCTGTGTTTTGGATTTAGGATGGGAACAAAATTGATAAGGCACCGATGTTTTAGTTGTTGCTAGGTAATGCTTACACTGGCCAAGGACTTTTCAGCTTCCCATGCTCTACCGACTGAGAAGGCTGGAGGTGCACAAGAAGCTGGGAGGGGGCACAGCCAAACTGGCCAAAGGGATATTCCATACCATGGGACGTCATGCTCAGTACATAAACTGGGGGAAGCTGGCCGGGGGGGGCCGCTGCTCGGGGACTGGCTGGGCATCGGTCAGTGGGTGGTGAGCAATTGTACTGTGCATCACTTGCTTTGTGTATTATTATTATTATTATCATCATCATATTATTATTATCATTTTATTTCAATTATTAAACTGTTTTTATCTCAACCCACGAGTTTTTCTCACTTGTGCTTTTCCAATGCTCTCCCCCATCCCATCAGGAGGAGGGGGAGTGAGCGAGCGGCTGCGTGGTGCTTAGTTGCCAACTGAGGTTAAACCACGACACAGGGCTCCTTTAGTAAGACTTGTGCTTTACTAAAAATTAAGAAACAGGAAATAGCCAACAGATTCATTAACCAGTGGAACCATGAAGTAGAGCTATCACCTCATTTCATACACTACTAATCTACTCATTTTAAATACTACTAATATACTAGAGAGCTAGGATTTATTCTGGAAATCACAGAAGCCTGGGCCATGTGCTGTTAGAAATCTGACTTCCTGATATTTGGTAACTATAAGAGGAGACTAAAAATCTGTATTGATGCCTAAAGCAACCCCTCAATGTGGGAATGGAGGTGACTTTTCTAGTCATCTGGAATTGCCAGCTATACTGTACAGTAACAAATGTACAGTTTCCAGCAACATCCCTGCTCCTGACATCCTAATGCAGAATTTCAGCTTCTAATTTCCATTCCTTTTGGCTCTTCATGCACTCAAGTACTCTGTTCCCTAGAATTAACACTTTGTGACAGATCTAAAATGAAACAGCCCTATTCCTTCTCCAACTCTTTCCATTTCTTTTTTCCATCTTACTGACCTTTTGAACTTTTTCCTTCCACAGCAAACTAAAGTTGCAGTTAATAACACAACAGTAAAAACTTAGCTGATATGTTAAAGCAAAGAGTAACACACACAAAAAAAAAGGTGTAAAACCCAAAAGTGCCTGTTGTTTTTATTCCCACTGACTCCCTTTTGCATTCCCACCTAAGCAGAGGTAGTATGATTCAGCTCATCTCATTTCAGTGATCTTTTAAGTGGGAGCCCAGTCCAAGACAGTGGGCCAGGCTCTCCCTGCAGCCAGTGGAGACAGACAAGCACCTCCTGGCTGTAATTTGTCCTCAAGATAGTCAGGATGACTTGTCTTCTGGAGGTGTTTTTCATTTTCCTCCACTAACTATAATTAGGGCCTAGGCAACAATTTACAATACAATAACCCCTCTTATGGACTCAGGGAGGTTGTATGGGAGACATTATGGGATGCAGGGGAAGAGCATTTCAGGATTGCACAGGATTTACTATGGAATATTTTATGGAGGAACCAGGGTGAGGAAAGGGATGGATTTAGGTGATTTGGGGAGAAAAAAGTGTCGGGAAGATAGAGGGGTATAGGGAAAAATTGTTGGTCCCATGTAAATAGTTTGCTGGTCAGTATGCTTGTCTGGCCGCATCCTGCACCTCATCACTGCCTTCTTATTAAACTCCATTTCTACCTCCTTTTCTGGGTGAGGGACTCTCTATTCTGCGTGTGTGTCTGAGTGCAGCACCCTGAGTCAGAACACAGGTTGCAGGGCCCGTGTGTCCATGTTGCAGCAGCTAGAGAGACTGAAGTGAGTGGACTTCAGTGTCAGCAACTGGAGTGGGACTGTGGGTCACAGGGACCCATGTGTCCATGGTACCAGCACCTGGGATGAGTGCCAGGTGCTGGTCCTGGTGGTCTAGAGTTGAAACCCATGTGTGTGTGGCCCTAAGGGTGAGATCACAGGGGGGTTGGCTATTAGGACCAGGGGAGTCCCTGCCAGCTCTGTGTGCATGCATGATGGTCTCTACCAGCAAGTGGATGGGGCTGCAGCCTTGGGGGCTTGTATGTCTAGGTGGCAGACTGAGATCCAAGGGCAGCTGCTGGGCAGACAGTGTCTGAGCCCAGCTGCTGGAGGGATCCACACAGTACACGTACACGTATACACACACACACACACACACACGCACACACACATATATTCT